>NC_047508.1:22240424-22352847 GCF_902827115.2 Pseudochaenichthys georgianus | reverse complement strand
AACTATAGACAGCCAAGGCAAATATGTTGACGTTTATTTTTGAATATATATCACAATATAAGCTTTACATCTATTACTCTTAGTGTCTTTATTTGGTGGTGGTTTTCAATATGTGGATTAATTCATTTAAATGTTACATTCATACAAGCTGACTTGGAGTACTTTTAATCAAACCGTTGGCTCTTTATAAAAAATATGTGTATTATAAATTCTCAGTATTTTTTGTTTTCTATGCTGCTTATATTTTCTAGGTAAATGCTGAGTTCATGCGCATAACAACATTTCCATTGGAGACAAAGTTCTTGGCGCAGTTGGACAAACACTCCACCAAACTGCCGCAGGTCATCAGGAGCAGGGGAGGAGTTGTGAAACAGAAGACCACCGGGATCTTGCAGGTTTTGGATGAGGTATCTGAATGAGTTTTTTATCTGTGGGATCAGTGGCTGAATCGTCCTTTTTCTTGCATTTGATTTATTATATATATATATCTGTTCTTACTCAGACTGTGGACATCGCCATCAGAAGAGCATGCATCCTCAAATCTCTAATGGTCTACCTGGGTGAACCTGTTGACCATCTCATCAAAGAATTCCAGGTAAGACCTCTCACTCACAAGAAGTTTGTTCATAAAAGAAAACATATTTGTACTGCATGCAAATAACTGCTTGGTTAGAAAGATAGTCATTTGTGATGACCTCTTGAGCCGACTGAACTGAGAACTTTCCTTTTCATCTATCCACTCTAATCTTGTATTTGTAAAAGGTAGCTGCAATCTTGGAGAAACATTTGCGCCTCAGGCCTGTTGAACTACACTCTGTGGTCCTCATCCATTCCCCTTTTTTTTTTGCATGATATGCAGGACGCTGAGGCAGGCAACAATGGAAACCTTTGTCACTGGGAAAGAGGATCAGTTTCATCGACCCAAAGACGTCAAGGTTCTCATCGAAGAATCAGAGGTCCTCAGCGCCTTGCCCTGGGTTGCGACAGCTTTTGCCATGCTCTTCGGGCTCATATACGCACTGAAATGCCTGCGAGCTAGTGCAGGCAGTCAACTCGAGCACTTACGCTGCATTCATACATAAAGCCCCCTTGCCACTGTAGTGGGAATTTTTATTATTATCATCCTTATTATTATCCTTATTATGTCTTTCATATGTTTAAACCAAATGCTTCTTATTTCCTCTTGTTGTGCTTTTAACATTATTATTCTATTATATTCCCAGTCTCTGCAAGGCCACAGCTGTTTCAGCAGACTGGGAGACTCATACACAGTCAGACACATCACGAACTTCCCTGCTCTGAGAACCGTTATGCTATCTACTCAAGGCCACTGGGTGTCTCATCAACAATCTGACTGTGTGAACCCAGATTGTTCTCTTTCCCACTCCTTTTCTATATAACCTTTGCTTTTCCATTGTTCTGCGCACTCTCGCACAGACTTTTCATACTCTGTGCGACTTGTGACATTATTCAATCATTATATCGTGTATTTGAAGCTTCAAATAAATAACCAAAAGACAGCTTTTCTCGATTCACCATTTATTTGTTATGATCATTTGACTTGTACTCTCCAGCTGTGTTGGGCCCTAGATTTCCGTAACAAATGGCGTTGTCGGCAGGATCTCTGTATGTTTGATCGGGGAAACCTCTGGACGCTGGTGGCTGCTAGCTCCGGGATCTTGGATCCTCCTCTACCCCGACATAAAACGTACGGGACGAGGGGACCAGCGCGAGGGGTGGAACCGATTGACTTCACGAGATCCAACGAACTCAAAGGGCTTTCAATACTCGGTGAGATGTGCAAAGTCTAAATTGTTTAAAGTTAAACGTAATTAAAACTCCATGACATCAGGAGAGGGACTGCTCGAAAACAGAGATATTTGGCATATCTAGCATCGACGGATGAAAAATAGTGTTTTGGTGACACGGAGTGTTTTGGTGACACTTTAATAGTGTTTTGGTGACACTTTAAAAGACTTTGCTATGGGGGCAAAGCAGGGGGGGGGGGTATGTACAGCCTCCTGAGGGTCCGATAGTTGATGTCATGCGAGCAAAATATGGTGAAGAAAGTCTGTCTAAATTAAATATATGGATGGAAATGTTCGGATTTCCTAAGGGAGGGTCTTTGAGTAAATTAAAAATCAAAAACCTAAAAGGACACTCATAGAAAGTGTTTATAATACTGGGGAGTAAAAAAAAGGCAGTTGGCCTTGGGGATTAAATAAAATATTAAGGTTGAAAATGAATGTGAAGAAAAGAAATACATTATTTCCAAAAAACATGTAAACCCCAGACATCTCTGTGTCCTTCCATTGCAGGCCTGAATGACCTCTCCTCGACTGGGTATCCCTTCCCTCCTCCGGCGTACAACCCTGGCAATCTGGTTGGAACACCTCAACCACCTCCACTACAAGCCCCAGCCATGCAGTCAGCGTCAACTCCAAGCTCGACAACAGCGGGATAAACAAACCCGATGCCCTAGGAGACCAAGCAGGTGTTTGGGAAACAAACCTCAGTAATGCCTTTCTCAACGGACTCACAGACACAGCGCAAGCTAAACAAAATGCTGGACGCTCACAATACCGAGGGAGAGGCAGAGGAGGTTTTCAGAGGCAGAGGACAAGAAGCAAGACGTTCATTTGAAGAAAGATGTTTCCAAGTGTGGAAGTGTTGAACATTGGATTATGGGACTGCTCACAGAACACTGGAGTGGAGGCAGAGGGGGACAGCAGGGAAGGGGCCCAATCGAGCGAGATGGAAATTCAGCCAGCAGCATCAAACCAGGGAAGTGACACACACACACACACACACACGCATCATACATGCTATTGAGAAATTAGAAGAATTAGAGGACATGTCTGTAATTAAAAAGGGTACATATTTGAAATATGACAGTGAATGTTTGCGTTAAGAAATGTCCCACACATTTTTGGTTGATTTTGGGGCTACACATTCTGTGGTAAAAAAGGGTAGATTTGCCTGAATGCAAATGTAGTGATAGATTTATTCATGTGCTGGGTTTATGAAAAGGAGAAGTTTCTGTACCACTTCAGAGTGGAGATAACGGTGTTGACAGTAATCCATTTCCCACATCAGTAAAAAACAGTTATTTTATCATCTGCCTGCCCAATACATTTACTGGGCAGAGATCTGGTTCTCCGGTTCGGCTTGGACCTCATTTTTCCACAAATGAGGGTCTTAAAGTCCGACAGCCATCTCCTACGATGGTTCAAAAAGTGTCATTTGATGATAAAGAACTGGTGAATGTGTATCAATGGGCTGCTGACATATCCTGATTTTCAGGAGTTGTTGCATTTGACTGGTCAACGTGGTTTTCCACCTGCTGTGTGGAAACTTCTCATTTTGCATTGTACTGCTAACGTGGTTGAAAGATCCGCGTAACTGCTATGATGAGAGTTTTACTGTTAGAATGTGTGAATGATGAGCTCATATTTAAAAATGTATTGGAATTCGCTGGGTAGCACTATCTCTGTTAGACTCACACACACACAAGACACAACCAGCTGTGTCAAATCCCAGGGGCGGTCCACACATTTCACTAGCCAGGGGGCCCCACTGATAGATGGAGGGATTTGGGTCCAATCGTTAAAGATTGGGAGTCAGTCACTGATTAGACACCTACACACACAGAATATGTCATGTACTCTATGTCACGTGACGTGTATCAAAGGAAAATGTGCACGAACGTAGCCGTTCTGCGCACATTGCTGTTGGTTGAGGATAAGGTAATTCTCATATCTCTGAGCTTCCTGCCGCGCTTTCAGATGTGCCATACTCACTCTGGGCAGCTCACAGATATGACGTAGGGTTAATGTCCACGTACCGTACTCATTGAAACGTGAAGCTGTTGATGGCCAGTGTTTACCTCTCTGCTTAAACAAGGGGTCATTATTCCGTGTAACGATTCCAGTGTTTCCTGTCAAAAAGATCAGAGACAAACCTCCTGACGAGTGGAGATTTGTCCAGGATTTACGATGTAAATGCAGCTGTGCATGCACGCTCGTCCGGAATTCTTATCTGATTACTCCAAAAGTTCCAGCCTCTGCAACATATTTACTGCCATAGATGTCTCAAATGCATTTTTCAGTGTTCCGGTACACAAAGACAGTCAATTT
Organism: Pseudochaenichthys georgianus; assembly: GCF_902827115.2. Lineage (NCBI taxonomy): Eukaryota > Metazoa > Chordata > Actinopteri > Perciformes > Channichthyidae > Pseudochaenichthys > Pseudochaenichthys georgianus. The sequence goes on along the minus strand of NC_047508.1, from coordinate 22,348,711 downwards.
TTGTTCACATTTGAATATAATGGTAAACCTTACACATTCACACGTTTGTGTTAAGACTAAATGTTAAAAAAGTCACTAAGCAACAGATGATGTCATTCTTGCGTATGTGTTCATAACACACGGCTGTTGTTATGCTTGCTGTGACGTTACATTAGTCCGTTCTCTGCTTGTAATTATGCCGTTACAAGCTTCAAAGTTGTATTTATCATCTGAATTTGCCGAAACAAGTTTAATATTCTGAAAGCCAATACTTTGAAGATGTATAAGTGAGGTGTCTTGAGTAGTCAAAATTACCTACAAATCATTGTACACACGTGTACATATTATTCTATTTTTATGCAGCTCTGTGTGATTTTGTAGCTACAATTCAGACTAATACACTACCAGAAGTGGAATAAGTACTCAGATCTTGTACTTGAGTAAAAGTAGAAATACCAGAGTGTTACAGTAACAGTCCTGCATTCAAAATGTTCTTCAAGTAAAAGTAGAAAAGTATTATCAGAATATAGTGAAAGTAAAGACAGTAAAAGTAGTCGTTGTGCAGATTGGTCCATTTCAGAATAATATGTGATATGTTTTATAATGATTGATCATGAAAGTGTTCTCAAAGCTGGTGAAGGTGCAGCTAGTTTGAATGAATTTGTATTCTGCAGGGTAGCTTGTGGATTCACTCCAGGTGGAACTAAAGTCTGATTTAACACTTGATTATATTTCACATCATTCATCCACATCTGTGAAGTAACTAAAGGTATTAATACATGTAGTGAAGGAAAAGTACACCATGTACCTATGACTTATGTTCACTTCCAACCTAAAAGGACCTAAAAAATAGTAATCAATAATGTATTGGAAAGTTATTTGCTGATTGGTTTTTATATCGGCTCAGCCAGGTTATATGGGAGGCCCAGTCTACGTACACTCTAACAACAAATGCCTTGGCTTAACAAAGAAAATCAAGGCAATAGGTTGCATCGATGGTTATTGAGTTAAGACAACTTCTATTGAAATGTTGTTAAAGCAACAAAGTTATTTGGGTTAGGGGAGAAGGCTTTTCCTCTGCAATCAGAGGTGTTTTCAATTACCACTCACTTAATAATTGGTAGCATAAACACACGTTTTTAAGTTGATTACTCCAAAAGTTCCAACTTGTTTTACCGTATGATTTAAATCTAATCTTAAATTGTATGTACTTAATTACCACATGTTGAACATGAACACATGTTTTTAAGTTGACAACTATTTATAAATTAAGTTGCTCCAAATAATATTGTATCAATAGGGTTTTTCTCTTAGCTTTTTCATGTTTTTGCCTTTAAAGAAATAACTTAATTGATTCCACAACAAAAATATTAGGCAATTCATTTTTTTTTTTTTTTAACTACAGGTGTTTATTTCAACACATGATGTTTCAAAAGGAGAGACTTCATTTAGTTTGAATATTGCCTGAAGACGGTTGACGTAATTTCCATTGTGTGCACACCTACTGTAGACCGGACTTAAAGACAGACAGGTTTTTATTGTTTGGACTTAAAAGACGTTCCTCTGACCAACGCTGACCTCATTTTGTATGTTGATGGGTCTGCCTCTCGCGACCAAGGGGGCACTAATTTATTTGTTTGTTTTTTTCTATTGTGTTTTTTTTGTTTTTGTTTTTTTCTGTTGTTTCAGATTCTGCTGTACTCCGTTCTGGACCGCTTCCATGTCACCTCTCAGCACAGGCAGCAGAGCTCATCGCACTAACTGAAGCCTGCACGTTTGCAGAAGGCAAAACCGTGACTATTTACACTGACTCACGATATGCTTTCGGGGTAGTACACGATTTTGGGGCTATTTGGAAGTGTAGACAATTTCTTAAATCTGATGGCAAACCAGTACTTAACCATGTGCTGGTTGCAGGCTTACTAGACGCCATTCTGCTCCCATCTGAGGTTGCAGTCTGTAAATGTGCCGCACACGCAAGCAGTACAGACCCAGTTTCCCTAGGAAATGCGTCTGCTGACTCAGCCGCAAAGACAGCTGCCCTCATTCCTCTCGCACCTCACGCACACTCATTTGTTAAAATCCCTGTCTCCTCCTTTACTGACAAAATGTCATCACTGACTTCCATGAAGCAGCTAGCTACGCCAGTTGAGAAGGCTCAATGGAAGGCTGCTGGGGCTGTTTTTTGGGTTGGCCCAAATTCTAATCCATGTCTTCCCAGACATTTTTTCCCTCATTTCGCTAAATTGACACATGGGTGGGATCATGTGTCAAAAGGGGGGATGTTAGAGTCTATAAATCAGGAGTGGTTCACAAGGGGGTTCACAGTAACAGCTCAAAAGCACTGTGAAGCATGCTAATCTGCATCATGCAAAATTACAAACTAGCAAAATGCTGTGCAGACACAGGTCTGTCATGGACACAAGCTCTGCCCATTGTGCTGATGTACATGAGGATGCGGAAAAGAACACGGAGTCAACTCAGCCCATTTGAAATCCTTTTTGGGGCTCCTCCACAGACTCAAGGCTCCAGGATGTCCTCTTCCCTCCACAACTTTGTGTGAGGATGCTATTTTGTCATATTGTGTTAACCTATCATCCACTTTAGCGACTGCCACTGGTCCGCTTCACCGCCTTCAACCGGGCGACTTCGTGCTGGTCAAGGATTTCCGGAGAAAGAGCTGGAAATCCAATCGTTGGCAAGGTCCCTACCAGGTGCTTCTCGTCACCCAGACAGCGGTCAAGGTCGCCGAGAGAGCTACATGGGTCCACGCCAGCCACTGCAAGGTCGTGGTCACAGGAAAGGAGAAACGATAGAAACAGATGACAACAAGTGACATATCCAAGTCACCAACAGATGACAACAAGTGACATGTCCAAGTCACCAACAGATGACAACAAGTGACGTGTCCAAGTCACCAACAGATGACAACAAGTGACGTGTCCGAGTCACCAACAGATGACAGCAAGTGACGTGTCCTAGTCACCACCAGCACCACACTTGCACTACATACACCAAAACACACTACACACAAGGTGTCACGAGCGAGTGCCAGCTGAGCGGTTCCATATGCTCTCTGGTTCCTCGTTTGTGTTATCAGTGTGCGAAGTCTGACGGTCCGGGTCACGAAATCGACCGAGAGAATACACACACACACTCCATGGAACATTTCCCCCTCGTGATGAGGGCTCGCCTGGAGAGACGACAACGCAACCGTGAGCAATGTGAATGCTACTGGAGAGCCTGGACAATCATAGAATGGTTCCTCTGCATACTTGCCATGATAGTTGTGTTAGGACTAGTCCTATATTTTATGTATCCATTTCAGCACACAGCATGTCAGCCAAAATCGAGGTATCTAAGAGGTACATGGGGAAAGCAGGGCGAACCACATTTATTTTATTTTGTTGTCTGTCTGTATGTATCCGGCGCCGACCCGTGTGGCACATTTTACATCGACATCGCGCCCAAAACTCAGACCCGGAAAAGCGTAAGCAACCTTTGACGCCACTGTTGACATCCATAGGTACATCTACATTTAATCTATACATAGGCGACCATAGCAACATTGATGTGGGTCAGACCAGTAGTGGGATCACCGGTAACGTCTGGTGGCACACTCTGAGATCATTCTTGCAGGCCGCAGGACAAAATGGGTCATGTTATGCATGCACCCTTTTCCCCCAGGACTCATCAGTGTCCGTGCCAGTTCGTCCGCGCTCTCTGACCCAGGTTGAACACCTCTGCGCGTTTATGGCTCTGACAAAGCCCATCAAGGATGAAGACAGCGTAACCGGGTGGCGTTATGCTAGGCAGCTTCCCCCACCATGCAGCAATCGGTCTGACTCCTCTTTGCGTGCATCCACGCTTGATACCACATACGCAAAGTACCAACCCGTCAGCCATGTGCACCCCAGTCATTTGAGAGGGATGAAACACAACCTCTGCATCCAGAGAGTTTACCACAAAACGTCTCTTACACCACCTTATTTTTTCCTAGGCACTACTACTGGTTGTACTCGCATCCTACGGAACACATGCGGTGACGGTGCTTACAAAATCTCGTATTGTCACATATCTGGTGCCCCTGAGAGAATCCTTTCTAACGTAGCATTCCCTGATGTTAAACATATTTCCCTCCAACTGGCCTGGCCCAGTGATTCTGGGTTTAGCGCGCCAGAAGATTACGTTTGGTTGTGCGGCAACAAGCTCTATCAAGTTCTGGCTCCCCTTTGGATAGGTACATGCACTCTAGTGGATTTGAATCCAGCAGTCACTGTACTCACGTCCTTAATGCACACGACACATCATTACCCAGAGTTCCAACACCCCGACCACCACAAGGTAAAAAGAGATATGACGTCCGCTGGAGCTAAATTCATGGGTGGCCTGTTCCCATGGTGGGGTACAGTAAACAATGCCCATAAAATAGATACCTTACACGTCCGGCTAGAGAATCTGACTTATGAGACGACTCAAGGCTTCCAGGCTTTGACCCCATAGCCTCTAGGAACATGCTCATGCAGCACCAATTCGCTCTTGACCTTTTGTTTGCCTCAAAGGGTGGCCTGTGTCATGTGATCGGTGACTCCTGTTGCACTTACATTCCCGACGCCACCAAGAACATCACTGACACCGTGCGGCATCTTAACAACCTGTTAGCTGACATGAAAGCTGATGACATATCCAACGCAGGGGGCTGGGACTGGTGGGCCTGGCTTACATCAGGCGGGTGGAAAGCATGGCTGGCTAGTATAGTTACACCCCTGGCGATCATTTTTGGCCTATTAATCAGTTGTACCTGTTTGATAATCCCAATACTGAAGAAATGCGTTTCCAGCATGGTGTCCTCAGCTTTCGTTCAGTATACTACTATTCCATTACAAGACAATCCTTTGCGCCACAGTGAGATAGACCAGCTAGAATCAGAAGAGTCTGGTTCCGACACTACAATATAATCATGCGTACCCTCTTCTCTTATTCTCTTATGCTTACATTATATTGGAGTCTGTCCTCCACAAAAACAGCCAGTTTTCTATGATATATTTGTGATGTGTTTACTTAAACCAGCGATGGAGTGTATTCATTGATGTGTTATATCAGTCTATCCTATCATTTGTTTTTTTCTATTGATCAAGTATGATCAAAAGGGGGGAATGTAGTGCGAATTTTTATTATTATCATCCTTATTATTATCCTTATTATGTCTTTCATATGTTTAAACCAAATGCTTCTTATTTCCTCTTGTTGTGCTTTTACCATTATTATTCTATTATATTCCCAGTCTCTGCAAGGCCACAGCTGTTTCAGCAGACTGGGAGACTCATACACAGTCAGACACATCACGAACTTCCCTGCTCTGAGAACCGTTATGCTATCTACTCAAGGCCACTGGGTGTCTCATCAACAATCTGACTGTGTGAACCCAGATTGTTCTCTTTCCCACTCCTTTTCTATATAACCTTTGCTTTTCCATTGTTCTGCGCACTCTCGCGCAGACTTTTCATACTCTGTGCGACTTGTGACATTATTCAATCATTATATCGTGTATTTGAAGCTTCAAATAAATAACCAAAAGACAGCTTTTCTCGATTCACCATTTATTTGTTATGATCATTTGACTTGTACTCTCCAGCTGTGTTGGGCCCTAGATTTCCGTAACACCACTCTACAACCAACCAAACAGAGTCTCCTTAATATGCTGCTCTATTTAACCTGCCAGATCTCTCTCCATGCATTGCTTGCTGCTGCTGCTGCAGCTACTTCCACGTCACTGCTGCTTGCTGCCCCACCACCACCCCAGCTTCCACCTGTAGGCTCGGGGGTTAGTTATTTGATCATCACTCATCGTGCTATGTATATCTGTGGAGTGATGATGCCCGAGCCTAATCGCCAAACGCAACTATATGCTGCTTCTAATAAACATGTTAAAGAAACACGTGAGTTGTCTGACTGAACTTAACTTTTGAAGTTGTGCAAAAAGTATTGATGGAGCTTGAGGGGAAAAAGATGAGCCCAAAAGTGAATAAACTGAGAACCCAGCTGTTCATCCCAGAGTAGACACTTTGTTGCACTCACTCACAGTTCCCATTGTTACATGGTACGGTTTCTAAAACCAAGGTTTTATAATAATTATGCATTGTAAAACATTTGCGAAAAAGTGTTGTGTTCAGAAGTTGCACTTACAGTATGACCGATCTTCACTAGAAGTTATGCATGTCTAATCATTTTCAGAGATGACATGTCTCACAGGCATTCATTTATAATGAATAGTTGGTTGAAAAAGTTCTGATATTGTAAATATTGAGATTTTACAGTTTCTTATAATAACAAATTGTTGGTTGAAAAAAAAGAAAGTTCTAATGCTCAATTTGTACACATCACATGAACCTTGGTATGGAATATGAAGTGATGAATCAGTCCTGATGTAACTTTTCTGTGGTGAAAGCAGAGGGATGGAACTATTTTACACATGAATAACATTTCATTTAATCTATATAGGCCTATAGTGTAATTCATATTATTTCACTACTTTTGTAAACCAAATCTAGAACGCCCCAAAAAATAGATGAGATGAGTAAATGTGTTTTCACCTATGGTTTTCCAAAAATCGGATTTCTCATTTTCAGCTAAGTATCTCATAAGACAGTGCTCTAAGGTGAGTGACTTGCATCTCTAGCAAGACCAGAGAGTGTCCTGAATATTTTGATAAGTAACATATGGGGTGCCATGTTATAAGTACATTTAAAAAGTGATTTAAGGAGACGTCTACATATCGAGAAAATATCCTTATACTCCATAGGGTTAAGGAAAAGGGTAAGGCAATTGTATTTTTTATATATATTTTATATTGTTTGATTTATTGATTATATTCAAAGGAAAATTAGTTTCATCCCTGAATCTGGAATAATATACAATTTACAGCAAAGCCTAAAAATGTCAAGAACTTTTCAACTACAGATTGCTTTGGTCTGGCTTTACTCTTCACTGATTGGTTAAAGACACTTTAAACTTAGTGGCTATGGAAATCAGAAGGAGGGGCTCATTATCATATTAAAAAAACGCGCGTTTTATACGCGTCAAAAACGCGCGTAAAACGCGCGAAAAACGGGCGTTTTTTACGAAAAACGCGCGTTTTAAACGGGCGAATAGTGGCACTTTAGGCTTTCGATACCTTACGTGCATTACCGTACCGCAGTGTGAACGCGGCTATTGTTGTTGTTAGCATCTGGTGCTAGCTAGCTGCGCTAACGGATATAAGGAGCTGTTTAAATGAAAACAGAGGAGCGCTCTATCCACACAGTTGCACCGAGCACTTGACTTGATGCAGGAAGCCAGACAGCGGGACATTGTACGAGAAGTCAGCACACTCATGATTGCAGCAACATGATTGCAGCGTCCAGGCAGCTCCCGTTCGAGCATATGCCTTGAGTTGCACATAGCTCCAACGATCACACACACACACACACACACACACACACACACACACACACACACACACACACACACACACACACACACACACACACACACACACACACACACACACACACACACACACACACACACACACACACACACACACACACACACACACACACACACACACACACACACACACACACACACACACACACACACATTATATGCTGAATCGACACAGACTTGGCGGTGCCGACATTATGAAACCCAGTCATGCAAGGGGCCATTATCAGCACCTTATATTATGTGATCATCATTGAGACTGAAAATGAATCCATCAGTGATGAGATCAGACTGCTAACAGTAAACATGTCTGTGACACACACACACACACACACACACACACACACACACACACACACACACACACACACACACACACACACACACACACACACACACACACACACACACACACACACACACACACACACACACACACACACACACACACACACACACACACACACACACACAGTGACTTAGAGTTAATTATCCTAATCCCACACTTGTTCAGGTAACACACTGAACTTGAGTGTTTTTTCTGCCATTTCATTTTGATCAAAACATTGTTTCAGTTTTATAAGGACATTAAAAGTCCTTTGAAAGCTTCAAAACAAATGTCTCGTCTGTGTAATTTATGTCACAGAAACACACAAACACCCACTCCTCATTACATCTACTAAACATGTATAATTCATGCAGGAGTAATGTGAGGTGTCTCTGTTTTAATGCCTCCTAATGGCTTTTAGCGTTACCGCTGCCAGCTATGAATAAATCATATCAGTCATGGGGAAGGCCGCCAGTACCTCGTTCACCCTGGCAGCACTGAGACGATCTATAGGTATGTGGGGTGTGTGTGTGTGTGTGTGTGTGTGTGTGTGTGTGTGTGTGTGTGTGTGTGTGTGTGTGTGTGTGTGTACAGATATGTTTGGAGCTTTTTTTTCACAAATAACACTTTGAAATCAGAAGGAAAATGTGCTCAGGTGTAAATAATAAAATGAACGAATGCTCACCTCGTCTCCTGAATGGAATGCAGCCCTCGTTATTGTCATTCTTAACACCTGTGCTTTTGTTCAATGATAACTCAAAAAGGCTTTCACCCATGTACTGGCTTCACTGCTAGTTACCACGATAGTGTCATTTACAGAATGACACTAACTTAATTGTAATGAATTGTAATGCTATTAATCAACATTTGGAATATTGATATGCCGAAGCAAGATTAGCACAAATAACATTGACTTTAAATTACTTCATTTATTTTAGATGTTGCAGTTTTACTAAAGGCTAAAAGACTAAAGACTAAATTGTATGAGAGAGGTTCCAGGTTGAATTGAGGCGAATATTTGTAATATTCAGAGGTTGTTGTGTTTAATATTCATGAGAATATTTGTCATTGTTCAAATGATAATAAACATTAGCATAAAGCATATTTGTCCACTCATATGTTGATAAGAGTATTAAAAACTTGAAACATATTCCTCTAAGGTACATTTAGAACAGATACAAAATGTGCGATTAATCGCGATTAACTATGGACAATCATGCGATTAATCGCGATTAAATATTTTAATCGACTGACAGCCCTAATGCATATATGTACTATATAAACATTCAAAGATAACATATATGATCAACATTTGAAGTTTATTCTATTGCTTCATTACAATATATACGTTTGGGCTTTTAAGTGCACGAATAGAAATGAAGGCCTGTCACTTGACATTTTATAGAGTTGGCAATTCATTTGATGGTCAGCATATTCCTTAGCACCTCTCTCAGGTCACTCACCTCACTTTCCTTTAAGCAAAGGCACATTTTCTCTTAAAATGATGTATGAGCAACGGACCTGTCTGTGCTTTAAGGTGAAACATGCTATCTTCAATGTCTTTTTACAAGGCTATTTTGTGATTGTTTTCTATCAAATGTATAATTTCCTGCTGATGTACTGTCCGTGAGAGATCTACTCCCAAGCTTTGTCTTGTGTGTGTGAACAATCAATGAGTGCATAACCTGTTTAAAGGAGGTTATCAAGGTTATATTGGAGGGCTGCTGACATTGGGTGCAATGTTTTCAATGACAGATGAAAGAGCCGAATGAAAGGCAAATACACATTTAAATACACACATTTGACACTTGGGGTTGTGAGAGAAATAATATATCATTAATCATAAGCAGGTTAAATTGATATTCCATGCGGAAACGCAGGGTAAGCACTAATACACTAATCCCGTTCAGAGTTACATTTCAATCTGAATATAATGCAAACCTGCAAATAAGTCCAACAATAAGAAAAAAAGATAGGTAATTTTATATATACTTGATAAGGGGTGTTTCTAATATTTTATTTTATAGTGTTGGGGAAACCAACACTTGGATATAGAGGAGCATAGATGTTGGATTACTGTAGGTAGGTGAACAAGGATGGAGTTGTTTATTTGATGTTCTAATAGAATAAATAGGGAAAGGGGTAAAATACAGAATATAATAAACATTGTCAGAGTTATGTGCATATACCATCACAGGTGGGAAGAATCCGAATCAGGTTTATTGCCTAAGTAGGTTTACACATACAATACATATGCTTTGGTGTGTATGGTGCATACACAAACCTGGTAAGAGAAGATCAATTGTAAGAAGAGCAACAAAAATAGAACTATTATAAAACCTTTTTTTTTTTTTTAATGACTAAATCATAAAAAATATAGAGAAATATTTACACCAAACACACACAACTATGTAAAGTATAGCATGACAACATGCTTGGATAAATAAAACAAAAATATGTGGAACGCTGTGCAGTTATTAAAGGAGTACAACTTTGTACACAAATATGCAAAGTATTATTATGTGCAGGATTGAAATACAAATTTGCAAAAATGCGGCCTCCTGGTTGACCTGTTCTCATAATGTTTATAACAAATAAATACAATAACTGGTGAGGCCAAAAGCTGCTCTCTACGCAAAAATTGTTTTCCACAGGAGCATGCATTTGTTGTGCGTTCACATTTGCCAGGAATGTGTGAGTTTGCTCTAAATGCTTTTCTATCTTAGTTCCAACCAACTGTGTGAGAACAAATTGGATACTGTTGAAATAGCTGTAAAATGTGCAATCTAAACTGAGCAATATAAACATATTACTTACATTATTACATACGTGACACAACTTAGAGAGAACCACTATGTGAGGGAAATATTCTCCCTTGATAAATAAACATTTTGTCAACACATTTTCCCATTTAGCAATGAATAAATATGCTCTTAGTTTGTATCCAATTTTGACTTAAAAAAAACAGTCTTTACAGCAGTTGTATTTGTCATTTAAACTTCATATGACCCCCTCAACACATATTTTTAAATGTTCTGGTAATTACTGCAATTACTGCCATAATTCCTTTACCTCCCTATTTTATGCTGCCAAGCAGTGGTTTTGTTCTAAAACACATCTGATTATTTTTCAAGTATGTCCCGACTGGTAAAGTGCCACTTTAGCCCAAGGAACCACAAGGCTTCAGTGACACATAATTACGTACAAAGACGCATGCATTAGTGATGTCCAAAAATACCATGTGTGTTAATGTGAACTTCCTGGCACCTAAGATGAATGCATGTATTGATATGCAGTCTTGCTTTGTCAACACAAACCACAGGGGCTATTAGGATATTCTGACATGACATTAATATTTTGCTATGTTTTTCCTCTCAGTTTCCTAAAAATCAAAGATTCCTTAAAATAATAAATGTTGTGTCTCCTGATTCTGAATGAGCATTTACTAAGGATCACTGTTTGATCACAGTGCTTGAAAAAAATAAAACACGGTAGAAGTTCTAAAAGCGAGAGAATCACACCAGCAGAGTTTAGAGCGCTTTAAAAGTGCATTATATCCACAGGAAGAGGCCCTGCTTGGACATGAAATTGACTCATGCTGCAGTGCAACTTCTTCCACTCTGCTGGAGTCCTTCAATCTAAAGAGCCTCGGGTTTCCAAAGCCCCCTCTCCTTCCACTGTTAGAAGTGCATGCTGTAAACAAACAGCGGCACTGCCCTGAGAACACTGATGCCAGCGAAAAAGCTAGATTTATTCAAAACAGCAGCTATTTGCATCAGCTTTTGATGTAAATGTAATATGATGGTGTACAATTTATTTAATAAATACAACACAGCTTTCTACATTTACATCAAAAGCAGAGGCTTGTTTTTTTTTTTCATACTTTCTAGTAGGCTACACATCAGCACTTGTAAGCATTTAACTGAAGGCCCAGCCTGCTGATGAAAACTCTAAATCAAAGGCCTAAATGATCACTTTGACATCATGACTCAACTCCAACATGGCTGTATAAGCAATTTATAATGCAGCTTTACCTTTCAGTTTAGCATTAATAATATAAACATAGAGTTAGCTAAAACTGACATTTTGCCAGAATTCGTTTCAGTTGCCAATCCTGTTGGTTCAAAGTAGATGTACATTTACAAATGACTGTCACAGTACAGATTTATTCCATGAAGACACATGTGTCACTGGATAAAACTAGCATCAACACCTGTTAAGAGAGGATGCACTTTAAAAGCTAGTAGTGCTATTACAGCGATTTATTTGGGGAGATGGCTCACTTTAATGAGCGTGCCCTGTATTACAATTAGCTGTTAAACGTAACCTGGGAAATGGAGACAATAATTGTTACTAAGCGAGAATCTGTTATCCACTATTGCATTTCACAGATGGTAAGAGTTGTGTGGGGAAAAAGTTTTGAGGTTATGGTTGTGATCAAATTTAAGTATTTGTCACTGATAACATACTTTTCTTTATAAACACAGATGTCATTTCTGCTCATGTAGCAGATGTGTATTTTGAATAGCTACAAATGTAACCAAAGAAGGAAGTTAATATAATATTACCGGTATTTATGGCATGATTATAAACATATTTGGCACTCATATCAACGCTTTTTGCGATTAAGACGCAGCATGTCACTGTCAGCTCGGAATATGTCATGCCATGGTGAATTAAAATGGTGTGATGTGACATCCTACCTTCAAAAGCCTCAGGAAAACATATCTATTAGTATTAGTTATTTATTGGATCACCTGGGACAGATGTCAACCAAACTATTTTACAACCTTGGGTAACTTTATTCAGCCCTGTATACATATACTTATTTACACTCAGCCCATATAAATGTGTCCATTCTAAGAAATTCTCTCTAACCTCTGTTTGCTCCTAGTGAAGGACGTGACACTCAAATAAGCTTTTTATACCTTAGTCAACTCACTTGAATGAGGTTAAAGTGTTAAATTAGTTGTAAAGATTACAAAATGTATGTAGGAATGCATTTTCTTTTGCCGTAAAATAATGTGGTAAAAAATGAAACTACCCGACACTTCTAGCACAGTCTTTGATATGTTAAATAGACAAACACGCAAAGAATTTACGGTAAGAACATCTCTAGTAAACATTTTCTGTTTGCATTTGGCCGTGAGGTTCTTAAGGACGCAGCGAGTTTGATGCCTGGCTGCTTATTTCAGTTCCTCGCAGAATATGTTTTCCCTGTTTTTTTTTATATTGATCTAAAATCCAGCAAATATGAGGCTTATCTAAGGCAAACTAAGGTTAAAATGTGTGAATTGGATTTAATAAATATAATATCCGACTCGTAAAATTGTGTGTATTCACATGAATAAAGCAAATATAAAGTGATTCAGTCTTCATGGTAAGAGATGGAAAGTTTGAATTAATGTTAACTATTAGCTGTTTTGTATGTAAGTAATATATGTATTTTAGTTTGTATTATTTTCTATGTGTTTTACACTGTGTTTTTATGTTTGGATGCTGTTGTTTAGTTCACTTGCTCGTGTATTTTTATGTGAAAGCACGTTTTGAAATGTCCTATATAAATAAAGTTTATTATAATTATTACTATTTATATCTGGATTTAGCTTGAATCATTATATAATGTAGAAAGCATAAACGGCCTTTTCATGTACGTAACTTGTAGAATGATGTGTGCTACAGACATTCACTGGGCTCGCTGCGAGTCAAAGGCAGCTGTGTTTTATAATACAGTTTGCATCCTCTGTTCCCCATTAAATCCATTCCTCGGGACTGACTTCAACTTGTGACCTCTCTATTAGCCCTTGTGCACCCGGCCTGGTGATTAGAGGAACATTAGGAAATGAAAGGGAAATTGCATTACCAGAGAAACAGATGGAGGTGCTGCTGAGGACCCAACATACAGGACACGGAACCTGCTGATGCTCAGACTTTCCACCCTTTCATCGGCTAACGTATGATGCTAAATGCCACCCTCAGGTAGCAATTTCTCAGGTGGCACATTCTGATAAAGTATGAGGCCTTTGTGTTGTGCCAGAGTGTTTTAATCTTGAAGTTTAGTTGGGCGTATGGGAAAACTTCAGCCCGCAAACTATTCGAGCATATTAATTAGAAGTAAATAACTTCACAACAAGCTAAACAGAAATGTGTTTACACTCTCTGGGGATTTTAGCAAATGTGCTCTTTAACTGTTACTATTTTAAGCAGAAACAAATGTGATAATGCAGTTGAAAAAAAATTGTATATTCACCTCCAGGAAAATGTATTTGTTTAGTAGAATAATATATTCAGTAATTGGAGTGAATGAGACAACATATAAAGGTGGGGTCTCATGACCTTGTCCTGATGCACAGACTTTTAGGAGGCAAACTATAAATCTAATATACATAAACATGCAGGCACGTGCACACATAGACATCAAAGGGGGCTTGAGCCCCTGCCCTTTTTCTTCCCCCAGAGAAAGCGCCCTTTTTCCCCCCTTTTTTACATTTTTATAAATGAATATATATCTACTGCTGTTTGCGCAGTTTCCCTTTCCAAAAATATATTGATTGAATACAAAATTAAAATATCAGCTTGGGAGATTAGACTGTGAAGTTCAGATACTCTCTCTCTCTTCCCTCCCTCCCTCCCTCCCTCCCTCCCTCCACGTCTCGCGCACAGCGGTGCGGACATCGGCAGTCCCTTCAGACAGACACGTAGCAGCACCTCCCATTTTACTGTCCCTTGTTATGCCAGCTTTTCTTGGCTTATTTTGAAGGCAAGTGGTGATGAACAAATTGCTAAACTGCCAGTGCCTCTAGTTTACAGCTAATTAGCTAAAAGACAATAACAAATATAGTTAACTATGGTGTATGGCTACTAGCTAATGGATAAGTTAGCTCAAGGTTTAGCTAAGACAATTTAGTAACTTCATAATTTTGATTGTTGGCTGCTCATTTAATAACTATTCATGTTACTAGTTTGTTGTCTGCTCTTGTGTGTTGTGAATACTAAAGAAGACCATTGTCTCTCTGTTGGCTGATTATTTTTTTAATTCTGTTGAGTATTATACAATTGCGTGAGTGTGAGGGTTTTAAAATAAATTGGTCAGTAACTCTGATATGTGTAACTATATTTAACTTTTTGTTTTAAAACTTTTTTTATGAATGATTATGGGAAGTGCCCTTGTTCTCACTTGAGCACCCGCCCCCCAACATGTCTGTGCATGTCCCTGTAAACATGTTAAGGTGCATTTGTTGCTCCTGCATAACTCTGGAAACATGAAACATGTCCCTAACATAGTCCTATTGCTTTCCAAATGGTAGCTTGAAGTTCAAAAGAAAAAAAGGTGCAATTGGAATCATAAAGGCAATTGAAGACATAGTATATCGTCTTCAATCTATTTGACCTAAAATATTAAGTGAGAGACCAGTGTCATAACTTAGGAAATAAAAGCAGCTACAAGTTTAGCCTAAATAATTGATTCCCATTGATCTCCCCTGATTGTCCATTCCCCTTCTGGGAGCTTATGAGACATATTCATATTTTAAATGTTGCCCCAGTAAAGATAGGGCTCATTGCTTATCGTTCAATGAACGAAGCATGGTAATAAAAGGTAGCCTATAAGCTCTGGAGTTAAAAGCCTGTATCATGTGCACCCACACAAAGAGAAGATCATATTCATAGCAGAGTTTACATAGGTAAACCCATGGCAAGGTTTTGTTCATTTAAACAAAAACACTCCATAGATATTCATAGCTATTCTCTGCCTGACTGTGCTCTTAAAATGTGTGTTACTGATTAGTTTACCCGCAGACTCACAAGCAACAGAATATCTTAAGCTCTGTGCTTTTATATTTCACAGAAACTAATACATATTTATTTTTGTTTGTACTCTCACTCTTGGCCGGTGCTCAGTGCCTGGAGATATGGGAGTTGTGCTGGTGCTTTGACAGCATGACAGGTTTAGTGCTGGAGGATTATCAGATGTCTCTCTTGCCAAATATTGTCCTCAGTATCTACTCACAGATTTCCCCGGAGCCAATATCTTCACATATGCAAGGCTCACACAGGAGCGTCACCAAGGTGACATTTGTAAACAAAAGCCAGGGATTAATGTAATTATGGCTTCCATTATTTTATATCTACATATATCCTTCCATATCAGCTAGAAGCTGCCAACAATAAAGTAGCTTGGATTATGAAGGTGAAACCATGGCACCATACAGTATTTATATTGAGCTGTTTACTATAGATCTTTTCAGATTTCATTTGCATGCATTGAACCATAGTTTGAAGGTGAAGTCACCATCTCCACATCACATTACATTATATTACGGCAGCAGAATTTTCCCCGCAGCAACTTCATTTTCATCTTTCCATCAAGTTGCTATTGTGTTATTCCCTTTTGACTTCATGCAAATATAGAAAAACACGGATTTATTTAACATGTATAAGAGTGACACTTTAGAGAGTGGATTCTTTAACAGTTTGCCTTCTTTGCATGTCAGAAACTGTTAAGAAAAGACATACATCTGACTTAAGGTGTCTGAAATTCTCTTCAACAATGAATATTTCAATTCGTCATCATTCAGTATGATATTATATCTCTCTTGGTGACCCCAATAAGTCAAAACGTGCAATACTTATGTTGGCCTCTTCAAACGTAAGCTATTTAACAATCACAATGCTCTGTTGTAACATTTGCAGTTAAAATGATCTATTAGAAAGAGTCGGGTTTACTAATGGAAACTACAAATAATGTATAAGTCTAATGTTCAATTTGATCATAATTAGCATTTTAACAAACAAACATAATCCACAACTATTTATAATAAGCTATGAAGTTTTGTAGAGCTGCAGCAGTTACAATAAATGTGTGTTCAATTGTAATGTAAACTATAAGATTCAGTCTCAACCATTTAGGTTGATATGAATAATGCAGCTCATGGATATAGCCACTTTGTTTAAGCACACATATCAGGTTCAGTTGCTACTGCACTGTGTGAACAGTTTGGACAGTGGGCATCAAACCTCATATTTGAAAAACCAAGGTCATTCCTACTATGAGCTTTAGTGAATTCAGCAGAGGGATCTAGATGTGGAGGACTTCAAGCATAATAAGGTAGTGCACAACAGGGTATATTATTCATTCATTCAAGTGTATGTTCCACATTTATCTCAACATCTTATGTGGCAATAGCCTGGACGTGTGTCTCAATTCCACAAAACGATGGAAAGGAAATGGAGAAACACAAGTGGGTATAGGTACAGTATTAACATCTGGTAGGTTTAAGTTTTCAATGTGGTTACACTGAAAATCTTTATTTCTGCAGCTTTACGAGTGCAATGAAAAAATACATTTAATCCAATTCCACTTTAATCCAGAGGAACCTGTGTATGAATGTAAGGTCAAAGAGAGGTTGTCAGAATCAAAATATGTGTTTTTTTTACACACAGACATTATGTTTCTCATGTTCAAGTGAAACAGATATATGCGCCACTATATAGTGCTATAGGTAGCACTCATAACTTGTGCAGTAAAAGACAAAAGAGGCTTCTCAATTCTTAAATTTCCCCTCCTCAACTCCTATCCTACATAGTCCCGCCCACAGGAGATGCGAGCGGAGGACTCGAGGAGGAGAAGCTGCAGGCGGTTAGAGAAAGGAGAACTCCTCTCCTCTGAGCGGTCATTTTAAAGAGACGTCCATTAATGATGACAGGAGGCACAGCAGCACTCTGTCTGATGTGCTCATGACGACTTATATATTTACTTTTAATTAATTGACAGTGCGGTATAATGAGACAATAACAGGCTACAGATGCGGACACACATATATTTATATAAATAAATTAGGGCCGGGACTTTAACGCGTTAATTAAGATTAATTAATTACACAAAAATTAACGCATTTTAATCGCACTTATTTTTGCACAGCGGAACGTTTCTCACTGGATGAGTTTCAGGCGTACCGATTATACGTAACGTTCATGACTTCAGCATGGGACTTCAAACAACAACAAACCACGGTGAACAATAGTCAAACATGAACGAACAAGCTGATGAGACCGCTTTGGTCGGCCCCGCAGCACATCAAGCCTAAAGTATCACCTAAATGCAAAGCATGTAGCAGCTAGCGTGGACGTTAGCCCGACTCCGAGTGCAAGGAACCACACCCTGACCCAACCCACACTCAACCAGATGACTGGTTTCAGGGCCAGGATAAGTAAGTCCACGTCTGAGAAAATAACCAACTCCCTGGCTGAGGGCTCGACATTAAGGACTGCCCGATGGCCCGGGGCCATCTAGTATTTAGCTCGGGCAATGAAGCCTCACCTGCTGGTTGCCCGATCGGGCAATCTATTATGCCAGTATCATGCAGCTCGCGGATCCAGTAATGAGTGACCCGACAGTAAAACTAAACATATCTATAACTAGTTTAGGTAGTTTGAGAGGTAATTAAAATAGCTACGTGTGATATTCTAACCTGAAGTGTGTGTTTTGTTCCGCTCACCGCTGCATGTGGTTATGCAGAGCTGCGTGTCGAGTATCGACTCGTCAGCAGCAGCTGATCTCTCTCTCCCGTCAGATTAGACTTCACTCGCGTTTATGTCCATATCGATCAGATCCAGCTAGTTCTAGCTAATGATATGACTACCTGCTTATTAAAAGACACCTAAACAATAAGTGTCGCTATGCAACTGGATGAGGCCACAAAGTATAGCGCAGCATTATGCATTTGTTTACATGCCCACCGGAACCCCGAGGCATTACCAACAGATCAACGCACAATCAACCCATCCAGGACATCTCGTTCTCCACATTAAGTGTTAGACATTAGAGTTGACTATTCTTGTCTGTCACATAAGTGGCGCAACTGAAGCGGTATTGCTCTAAAGGGAAATTATTTTGACCGAAGATATTTAGATTTGCCGGCTAACGGGAACTCTGACGTGTGCTTCCCGGATGCGCTCGGCTCCTCTCGACTGCTGCTCGGGTCTGCTCGGTCAGCTTCCGGATGAGGAGGCATTCGTTCGACCAATTTACAGTAGTTAACATTACAAACATTTTTAACAGGGGCCGTAATAGTGTAAATAATGTTTGTTTTTGCAGTTATAACTGAATGTAATGTTTTCTACTTTTTTCCATCTGAGAAGGCATTTGCCTTCATCAGATGGAAAGTGTTTTGACCAACAACTTAAGTATTTCTTATAGTTATGCAGGGCATGCAAGCGAGCAAACACAAACAAGAACAAACAAACAAGTGAAATGAAGAATAAAATTGAAATTGTACAATATACAAGGCCACAGGGCCATCTAACCCAAAATCCTTAATGTCATGCACTTGGACTGTAGACCACTTGGAGTAAAATCCATGTGAAAATTGCTTCTCACTGTTCTCTGGTCAAATATGTATATTTGATTAAAAATGCGATTAATTTCGATTAATTAATTACAAAGCCTCTAATTAATTAGATTAATTTTTTTAATCGAGTCCCTGCTCTAAAATAAATATATACAATTTAAAGTATGAGAGCACTCTCATAATAACATAACACAATCAGAGACTGGATATATCCCCCCCTCTCTCTGGTCGCTGAAATGGGGAATTTAAATTACGGGCCAAAAGTTGTATTTACAAGTATTAAAAGTAAGCATAGGACACCAAACCAACTGAGACCCGTCTGTCCGCCGCATCTACGCACTGTACAACACGCACCTACACACTGTACCACACACACCTACAGCTCCTAAAGCGTAATCAGGCTACAGCCGTTGTGTATTATATTATGTGAAGCACTAAATGGTCTTAGAAAAATATTGACTCTTTGTTTGTAAATATCTACTAAACATACAAATACAGAGAGTAATGTAGGCCAGTTATACTGAGTGATATATATTATACATACTGCTCTGCTTTCTGCATGGACCTCACAGCTGTTCTCACTGTAAACATCGCGTCGCGATGAAAGCAGTTACTAAAATAATATCCAGGGGATGCATGCAGAGCTGTCATTGGCTGAGATAAATCCGGCCATGCGTAACGCCTCCACCGTTCCCGGAAATGCATCCGCGGAGGAGCCGTGGAGGATGCATCAGTGTATCCTCGATCATAGCTCCTCCAGAGAGCCTCCTCGATGCTCGGTCCTCGATGTGCAATTTAGAGAAATTAGATTAGGGCTGAACGATTAATAGATTTTAAATAGAAATCGCGATTTTAAATGATGCGATTATCAAATCGCAAAGCCTGCGATTTGTTTTAACATTTTTTATTTATTTTTAACATTTTTTTTTTTTTAACTTTTTTTGTTCTTCTTGTGTGTCAGAAGTGGCCCATGATAGAAGGTGATAGACAGATTGATCCAATCACCTGCCAAGTATTTTTGAAAGTGCCTGCCCTTTTCCAAATGGCCTCCAATGGAGCTTTCCTAGATGGTTTGGTGAAACAAACCATCTGAGTCAGGTTAGTAATGCTCCATCACATGTTTTACATCTATTACAGGGTGAATCTTAAACTGAAGCTTGACTTTAAAGCAACACAATGGAAGTTTCATGTAAGTTTAGTTCTTGCACTCGTAGCTCGGCTGCGGGGGTGCTAGAGACATGAGCATGTTGATGCGACCTTCCTAGCCGGAGATATGGCCACATTCTACAATAAACGTTGGGTCGCTTAAAGTGGACCTATCATGCTATATTTGAATAATATAATGAAGGGCCATACCTACTGTATATAAAACATGTCTCTGAAGTTTTCAAAATACCAAACAGATCATGCATCTTAGCCATGCCTCATTTCGCTCTATTTGCTCTTTTCCAACCCTGTTTTTGCAAGGGCTGAATCTGTGAGAAGTCTTCTTCGCTGCTTGTGTGGCAGACTACAGCGCCACTTACAGGCCTGGCACATGTACTACAGCGTCTCCAGCGCTTTCGAGCGGCAATGGCCATGGCCGTCTCCTCCTGATAGGTGAAGAGTTGCCCATATAGGCGGAGCTCCCCGTTTCTGACTTCAGAACCATTTAAAATCTGTATCAGTCTGTATCAGCTCCATTGCAGCTCCGTTTTTAGAGATTTGGGTATGGAGGAAAAGAGAGAGGGTTGTGTTTTCTGACACTTGGTGAGTTCCCTGACACACCGGGGACACATATTCATGTGTAAAATACGTACAAAAGTGCATTTTGCATGATTGGTCCCCTTTAAAAAGAAATATCGCAAATCGAATCGCAATCGCAATATTTGTCAGAAAAATCGCAATTACATTTTTTCCCAAAATCGTGCAGCCCTAAATGAGATGTCCTTCAACATGGCGCGCTGAAATTCATTTCCGGGTCACTACCGGAGCGAGGACACGAGGAGGGGAAATTTAAGAATTGAGAAGCCTCTATTGTCATCCTGAATCACAGTAGTTGTGGAAGGTATGGAAAGAGACAGCACTCTTCCTTCAAAAATGCTGTATTACCTCTCCAAAGGCTTCCATTACTGGACTGTCATCTGAGTCATTTTGTCACACTCCATATATGACTAAATAATCACTCTGCTTTGAAGAGAACTGAAGCAAAACATATTTTGAAAGCAGCAATTTATATCAGTATTTTTTAACTCTGAAAGGCACACTTAAACTTTATATATTTTTCCTTTTGTTCTCTCTGCTTTGCCCCGTCCCCGTTCATCAACACTACTTTTTATAATCTCTGGTGAGCCCACAAAGGACATGCTTTGGTAATGATGATTGACCCAGTATGTGGGTTTCAAGCAGCCAAGCTCTCATAGATAATTCTTTCTCTCTTTCTCGGTTTGTGATTAGGTAACTGGCATGCAGCAACTCGAATAGTGCCCAGAAATGTGATAGTGTTAACGCGATTGGAGTGAGGTCGAGGACTGCAAAGACCCATGGAAATCACCACACAGGGATAAGTGATGGCTTCAAAGTAAATCAAACTGGAGAGACCCCTTCCTTCCTTCACATGTCCCTGTCCTGATTTCAAGCCTTTTTATGGACTTTTAAGACACGCCACTGGGGGCTGTTTACTGCTCTCTTTCTCCCTTCCTCTTCCTCTCTCCTTTTCCCAATGTTTGTGTGTGTATATATGTGTGTGTGTGTCCTCACTCAGGTTGATCTTGGTGGGGAATTGTGGTACTTATGCATTCATATTTTCAGCATTTTCTACGGCACATATTCTCACTGCATAGGGCCATGGTATTAAAGTATTATCTGTCCCAGAGAACCATCTAATAGCCAATTTCATGCAAGAATGATGAAGACAAAAGTGAAGGGTTATTAGTGGAAAGGAGAATAGTTTGGTGTCACACCTCAGGGATCTTTGATAAGAAGTGAACAGGGATAACTACGGGCAATGGCAGAGCTGTAAGACAGTGGCAGGGGCTTCTTGTATCTTGGCGATAAAGTAAACAAACCCACAACAAGGCAGAGGCATGTCTTTCAGATGAATACAGACACACACACACACACACACACACACACACACACACACACACACACACACACACACACACACACACACACACACACACACACACACACACACAGAAAAAGGATTGACAGTCGTATGTGTGGTGCAGCTTATCCACGCGGAGCTATGGACTGGGTTGACATTTGAAATGTTTACATCAGAGTATAAAGCACAGTGCCTGCCTGGATGACTGTTACACCCATTAGCCTCTTTACATATGTCAACATTCCCAGGGAGAGCAAACAGAACAAAGAAAACCACTGTTGAGGGTACTTAAAAAGAAGCTTCTTCTTCAAAATAGACAAATGAAAGAAGAGAGAGAATAAGCATTTAAGTAAAAGCCACTTAATAAAAGCTTTCACTTTTTCCAACTGAGAGAAAAGCTTTGTGCATCCACCCCCTACCCCAACTGATGCCTTTTTGATACTGACAAAGCTGTCTTTTGGGCTTCATTGTTATTTGACACTCAGAGCGTCTTAGCTGATGTGATCGCAAGTAAATAACTCTAAATACATTTTCAATTGCAAACAAAAGATATTGAGCAAGCACGTGCAGCTGTTAGTTGCATTTGGGGCCGATGATGAATTCTTACCAAGTAAACGGATTAGGGCTGTCAGTCGATTCAAATATTTAATCGCGATTAATCACATGATGTCCATAGTTAATCACGATTAATCGTAAGTTAATCGCACATATTTTATCTGTTCTAAATGTACCTTAGAGGAATATTTTTCAAGTTTTGAATACTCTTATCAACATATGAGTGGACAAATATGCTTTATGCAAATGTTTGTTTATTATCATTGGAACAATGACAAATATTCTCCTGAATATTCTCAACACAACAACCTGGAGCCTCTCTCTCTCTCTTACACTCTCTCCCAACCCTGTGTACTTCTTCGTACTGAGCCATTGGCTCAAACAGACAAGCCTGTTTACAGTTGTCGGCGAAATGCCGCTCCTCTGTCTTCATCTTCAGTCAAAGCATGAGACTGAAGCTCCCACTGTGGGTCAAAATAATGCGCTGTGATGTGCAGTCGACACGTTGGATGCGATCCAAATTATCTAACGCAGCCCCTCGTCCTCCACAATGTTAAGCTGTAGCCACTTCTAGATTCTACTTTTTGTCAGGGCTCTCTTTTTCAGGGCATAAAGCGTATCCATTGCAGTTCTAGGCAAGGTGGGGATAAGCAGAGACTATTACAATGTCCATGCTAACTGAGAAAGTAGGGCCAGTTTATACATAAAGCAGTTTGTTACTTTGTAAAACATGTGTTACGTCAGGGTGTTTCCTACCTCCACTCTTTTTCAAAATCACGTTTGTGTGTCTCATACTGTAAAACCATCACAGTCCTCGACTGCATGCTGATGGACAGATTGGACACTCAGCTCTCATGCATTGCAGAAATTATATTGAGGCAGCTGAGGCGAATGGCAGAATGTGAGCCATTAAAAATAACAAAGCATGAACGACTATACAAAAAAAATTGCACACGTCCAGATCAATCATGTTACCTACGACACTAACAGAAGATAATTGGCCATCTGTACAGTGTTTAGTTGACATCACATGTTAGATGTTGGCAAACACAGGAAAAAGGTTAAACAAAAGCCACTTTGTAAGTTTTAATAAAAAGCTTGTTTATTAAGTGTTTACAGCCGGGTATGTGGGATCCTTTCCCCCAGACAGCTGTTCCAAAGAGCGTAGTCCAGTTCGCGACCAGGAAGCTTGGTACCAGGAATGACCTGTTACCTGACCCAAACCCACTCTATGATTTTGAAACGTAGCCTTGTCAACAGATCAAATGTATTATATCAAGTCCACTTCCTTGTAACAGAGGGGTATCTCCTCTCACACTTTATGTAGCTCTTTTATCTTCTCTTACACTTTATATGTCGTAGCTGCTACATTGTACTGCCCTGTGGTAAATACTTGTTTATGCTGCTCATCCTCTTTCTCCATATCATGTATTTGTTTTTGCTATGTATATAAATGTCATGTTCTTAAATGTTGTATGTGAGGGACTACGGATGGAAATGAGCTCAAAGCTAAAATCCGGTATATTTACATTATTTGTAGGGGTGTAACGGTTCACAGAAGTCACGGTTCGGTTCATACCTCGGTTTGGGGGTCACCGTTCGGTACGGGTTCGGTACAAAAGAAAAAGCAAAAAAAAGTCCCAAATGCATAATTTTTTTTTGCTGTTATTTTTTTTTAACAGTAGTGCAAATTTTGGTATGAAAATAAGGAACTCTAACATTTGGAATCCTTAACTGTATTACACAGTTAAAAAAACCCACAAACAGTAACACTCAGATGGCCATATTATTTATAATGGCTGATGTCAAACAAAAAGGTTAAATAAGCTGTACAACTAAAAAGAATGTCTTGAAAATATTAAAATAAATAATAAGAAAGTGTTTGAATCACAATCAATAAAAGGTAATACAGAACTGTATAACATCTCCTGATGTCAAAATATAAAATACATACAATGATAAATATAAAACAAAATCAAATCTGTACCTTTAGGAGCAATGTGTAATTAACTTGTGAGTGTGTGATGCCATTATGCCTAAATAAAGGTACTCAAGCTTTACTCTATTTTCAAGTTTTTCTTCAAAAAGATGAGTTTGTCTACGTTGTCAGTAGTGAGGGCAGATCTGTTGGCGGTAACTATGTCACCTGCCGTCGAGAAAACCCTCTCGCTGGGGACTGAGACTGACTCGGATGTGATTGAGCATGTTTGACGTGTTACCACTAGCATACCGCACCGCTGTCGAACAACGCCGACACACCGTCCTCGTCCGATCCACAACTCGCACCCCATCATTGT
The DNA here is from genome assembly GCF_902827115.2 of Pseudochaenichthys georgianus. NCBI lineage: Eukaryota > Metazoa > Chordata > Actinopteri > Perciformes > Channichthyidae > Pseudochaenichthys > Pseudochaenichthys georgianus. Next base: position 22,323,631 of record NC_047508.1, on the reverse strand, counting down.
TGTAGTCCACAGGGAACCCGAAATGTTCTCTTTCTGATGACCTGGATAACCTGTCCTCTTCACACAGCAGGGTAAGGACCAATAGCTACTCCAAAAGTAAAAGGCTAGAGGGAAAGCCAACAACTGGGCCTGAAACTCTGATTGTGGGTGACTCTGCTGTAAGAGATGTAAAAGGTCTGTGTTGTAAGAACAACACCAAAGTACTCTGTTTTCCCAAGGATGTGGTCTCTGACTTGGCTGAGAAGATCCTGCATATTGGGGCTGAAAATCCGACTGTGAAGTATGTGGTACTACATTACTTTATTACATTGCATTTAGCTGACGCTTTTATCCAAAGCGACTTACAATAAGTGCGTTCGACCAACAAAATACTAACTTGAAGAAAACAGAATCATATAAGTACATCAGGCTTCATAGAGCAAAAATATTTCAAGTGCTACTCAATTGGCTTTAGATAAGCCAGCCCTTTATTAGTATATAAGTGCTTTCAGTGGCGTTTCTATATGTACAAAAGTGGTGGGGCACAAAAAACTCAGATGTCTATATATAAGCTTCTGCAGAGAGCTTCATGGCTGGTGAGGCACTGGCACTGACTCTTCAGGTTTACAAATATATTAAATCAAAATATAATATTATTTTCAAAAGCTTTTTTTGTCTGATGCTTCAATTACTTTTAAACAGACAGTTCAACAGAAGGATACCCACAAAAATGTAATTTTAACATTTAAATATTGAATTGTTCTCTCTTAGTAAGATCCCATTTTCAATAAAATTGCAGTCTTGAAGATTAAGTCCATTTGCCTATCCTTCTGGACAAAAATCTCTATTACTTTTTTGTAAAAGTCCTCCTTATCTTCTTATAGTTTAAAAAGTCTATCATAAATCTAATCTAATCAATAGATTTTTGATTCGAAAATGATAAAAGTAGGGTAGACATGTGGATATTATCCGGCTGAACAAAACATACATTTATCTAACAGCTACGTTTCCCACAGATCTTATTTTGAGCTATTTTCTAAAATCCTATGGAGAAATCTCGTTGCTTTTTTGTGGAGGGAAGCCATGCGCAGCTTACTTCCTGGTTTTAGGACGCCTCACTGCAGCTCTCTCTCCTCCTCTTCACACACCACACTTTTCGCGACACACGTACTTACAGCCAATCAGCTCTGAATTATGTGAGATGACGTATGGTGGCGATGGCAGTACTTTGCCCCTATGGTCATTATTTTTTGCCACACACATTAAATAGGAAAATACTCTGAGCATGCGCAGTGTAGTTTTTGCAGTCACTGTTCACTTAGACAGTCAGAGGGAGGGGCAGGATCAGGTTTTGTCCCACATGGCTCTAAACAGCTCAATAGGCACACACTGTAGACACTAATTAGAAGAACACATACTAAAACAGCAATGTACAGACGAATCAGATGATTAAACATGATCTTAAAATATATTTTATATATTTTTTTTTTTTGCATTTTGTTGTAATCATTATTTTAATACTTTCTGCTGACACTAGGATGGTCGAAGACACTACACTACCCATAATCCCCAGCTATCCTTTAGGACTACAGTCCCCGTGATTCATCTTCAAACTTTGGGATTGGATGTTGGAGTGGCAGTGCGCCAAGGTTACGCCGAGCGTCAAACAGCTGTTTGAAATGGAACGAAACCACGCCAGACTATCCAAAACTGGAATCGAACGCCCCCCAGAAATACACATGCTGGCTATTGTGTTTCGCAAAATGTTCTATGGGACGTCTCTTCTGAACGTTTTCGTTTTTCCCACAATTAGAAGTTGCCAGTATTAAACACATTGGTGTTATCAAATGTAAAACATATAATTAATGAATGGGTGAAAATCGCTTGTGTCCATAATGCGCAGCATTAATATATACCCACATGACAGCTCATTGTTACTTTGTAATTCTACTCCACTACAATTCAGAGGTTAACCTGGTATTTTTACTCCACGACACTTATTTGAGTTACTTTGCAGATTCTGATTAATGATGTGAAATATAAACAACCCTTAAATCAGACTTTAGTTACACCTGAGTAAAATTCAGGGAAGGTGATTGTCAAGTGCCAACAATCAGGAGAGATATTTGATAGTTGGTGCTTGCCCAAATACTGTGCAAGCTTTTTTGATGACTTTACTGAACTGCTGTCTATAGTGTGTATTGACTTTGACCGTCTAGTCATTGTTGGTGATTTTAACATCCATGTTGACAACCCCCAGGACAGAGGGGCTAAAGAACTGTTTTGTGTTCTTGATAGCTATGGACTGACTCAGCATGTGACGGAGCCCACGCACAATAAGGGGCACACTCTGGACTTAATTATCTCAAAGGGTCTGAATATCTCTAAGGTTGTGGTGACTGATGTTGCGCTCTCTGACCATTCCTGTGTTTTCTTTGAGAGCTCTATTTCTGTTCACACAAATGTTCAAAAAGAGGTAACCACAAAGCGATATTTAACTCAATATACTAGGGAAATGTTTACTCAGAATTTTTCTTCCACACTTGCCCCTGCTAACATCTCAGTAAATGAGCTAGTAGATCATTTTAATTCAAAAATTAAAAATGTTATAGATGCCATTGCTCCAACTAAGGTAAAGGAAGTGTCTAGCAAGAAAATATCTCCATGGAGAAAGGCCATGACCGTGAAAACAGAAAAAAGAGAATGACGAAAAGCTGAACGCAGGTGGCGAAAAACAAATCTCCAGTTTCACTTTGAAATCTATAAAGAGATACTTGGCCTTTATAATTTGGAATTGAAAAACGCACGACAATCGTTCTTCTCTGACATCATTACCAAAACCAAAAACAACGCACGTGCCTTGTTTGCTACCGTCGACAGACTAACTAACCCCCCAGTGTCAGTAGCCTCTGAATTTCTATCCACCAGGGCATGCAATGATTTTGCCTCCTTCTTCACTGACAAAATTCAGAAAATCAGACAAGCAGTAAGTGCCTCTGCATCGGGTACAGCAAATGTGTTGTCCCTATGTCCACCTAATAACAATTCAAGCACCATGACATAATTCCATCAGATTAATGATAAAAACCTAGAGGACATTATACAACTTCTGAAATCCTCCTCCTGCTGCCTTGATATTATTCCAACAGGATTTTTCAAAGATGTTTTGCCTTGCATGGCCTCAGATCTACTGCATATAGTAAACAAATCTCTTCACTCAGGTATTTTTCCACAGGCCCTGAAAACTACAGTCATTAAACCGCTCTTAAAAAAGAATAATCTAGATGCTTCAGTAATGAACAATTACAGGCCCATATCAAACCTCCCATTTCTAGGTAAAATCATTGAAAAAGTTGTTTTTCAATAGTTGAGTAATTTCTTGCATTTAAATAACTGTTTTGATGTGTTACAGTCAGGCTTTTGTCCAAACCACAGGACTGAGACTGCTCTTGTAAAGGTCTTCAATGACATCCACTTAAACACAGACAGTGGCAGAACTTCAGTGTTAGTATTATTAGATCTCAGTGCTGCGTTTGACACTGTTGACGACAACATATTACTAGACCGACTGGAAAACTGGGTGGGACTTTCGGAAACAGTTCTAAATTGGTTTGAATCCTACTTAAAGGACAGAAACAACTTTGTTTCTATCGGTAAATACACATCTGAGTTGACAAATATGACATGTAGGGTTCCTCAAGGCTCCATCTTGGGGCCTCTTCTCTTTAACATCTACATGCTACCACTGGCTCAGATAATGAAGAACAACAAAATAAGTTACCATAGCTATGCAGATGACACACACATTTACGTAACAATTTCACCAGAAGACTATGCTCCAATTCAAACACTGAGTAAGTGCATTGAACAAATCAATGACTGGATGTGTCAGAACTTTCTCCAATTAAACAAAGATAAAACTGAGGTAATGGTTTTTGGAGCCAAGGCAGAATGTATACAAGTTAGCGCTGAGCTTCAGTCTGCAATGTTCAAAAGAACAGATAAAGCCTACTATCACCTAAAGAATATATCTAGGATTAAAAGGCTAATGTCACAGCAGGATTTGGAAAAACTTGTCCATGCTTTTATCTTCAGTAGACTCGACTACTGTAATGGTGTATGTACTGTCTATCTCCCGACAGTATGGGTGGAATCAAGATGGACGGAAACAACTCCTAGTTTTGATTATTTAATCAAAATCCAAATAGGTTGTTAATCTTAGAAGAAAAAGGACAACAACAATACACCAATTAGGATCACACATATCCCATACACATTAAATCACATTCAATATAATAATCACACTTACTAGTGGCCTCTCCTGATTCCTCAATCTCAATGACGTTAATGTATGTTTCCCCTCTATTTATACATCTCAATAAACCCCGCGAATCTCCATCCAGATTTAAAGTCACACTCACATAAAATGAACCCCATTAATTTAACCCTCATACACCCAACACAAACCCATGAATTTACAGCACACCTCCCACTTGGCCTCCTGGTCGGATGACCCAAGGTGGCCACCAACCTAAATAACCTTGCTCTGGTGGTGGTGTCTGAAGAGGTTCCTTCTTCTTAGTTCTCCACTTCGGAATCTTCAACAACCCCGAAGCCAGGTTCCTCCGCAGAGGTACAGGTTTGACTTTTCTGTTGTCCAGGACTCTTGCCTCCCACTTTGCTTGACCCGCCGCTCGGCCTCTTCTAGTCAGCCATTTCTCTGCAGCTCGCCTGACCCATGCGACCACTCCACATAGCCTAGCCAGACTGCTGAACCTCTCTAGTTTCACCAGGTTCAGAACAGCAATGCTCCGAAACTTCCTTTCCGGTCTTCTCTCTGTCAAGACTGAAGCTTCTTCCCTTTCTGAGGTTTCTGGGGATCCGCCAACCTTAACTAGGGACTCCTCAGCCTCTGCGTCCTTTCCACTGGTGTCGTCATGGATAGGGGTTTTGTTTGACTGGACTCTGGTGAGTATTACCGAGAATGCCTTTCTTTGACGCTTGCCCACACTCTCTCTGGCACCGGTTGCCACCTCCGCGGCCGACTTCATGGGCCATTCTTCTAGCTGCCTCACCAGGAACTCAGGTCCCCTCTGCCACTCTGAGCCCTCTCCATGGTCTTCAGGAGTTGCTCCTCTTGTTACGATGTAAGTCTTTAATCGAGCTGCAAAGACCGCACCGCACATCTCAGCTTTGACTACGTCTCCCTTTTGGTCGAGAGGTGTTAGCTTTGCCTTTGACTCCACCAACCTGACCCCTGGCTCTGCTACTACTCCAGCTTGGACCTGCTCCGCAGTCCTCTGCCTCCCACTTTGGCCTGACCTGACCCATGGTTTGAGGGAGGAGCCTCCGGTGCTCAGGATCTCTTCTACCCCCTCTGTGATTTCCTCCAGTCTCTTTGGGTCATTGTGGGACGTTAAGATGTCGTCCACATAACTTTCCTCCTCCAGGACCCTGCGATCTTCCACCATGTGCGCGAAACTGGGCTGCTTCTCTGTTTTCAGGAAGGTGGCCTGCACTCCTCTTCTGTTGTTTGGAAGTGAGGCTGGGTCCTCGGTCCATGGGTAAGATGCGTCCCAGTGCGGAGTCAGGCAGTATTCATCTTTGGCCATGTAGGACAGCCCCTCTTTAATCACGTCCAGCTCCCTTTCTTCTGCCAGGGTAATTTCCTTTCCTCCTGGCTGGCATGTGACGCAGCGACACCCACCACACATGGGTTCACAGGCTGCACCGATGCTGTCCCACTTCCACCACTCGAGAACTTCTCTCCTCGTTGCAGTTGTATCCCTGGTCTCCGCCTTTACTTCCTGAGTCAGACTCTTAGTCTCTTCTTCCCTCAGGATCTCAGGACTCTCGACTACTTCTCTGTACTCCACAGCAGCTGTCCTCATTGAGCGAGCGAAGTGCGTCTCGGACTGGTGCATAGTCACTTTTATATTCTCAAACAGACTGGGATGTGCTCCGCCCACTGTTTTACCCAGTGGGCCCTCCCATAAGACGAGGTCTCCAACTATCCTCAGTCTTTGTGGAGCAAGTCTCCCCTCTCTGTGACTGATGAGAAGTTCAACATGGTCTGGTCTCTTCAGTTCGTCCATTGCAACCTCTGGAAAGAACCTCTTTAGCTGTTCAGGTCTGACGCTCCGATGCACTTTAGCAATCTCCTCTAGGCCATAACAAACCAGCTTGTGAGCCCTCACAGTACCTTTGGGGGTCTTGACTCTTACTCGCAGGAGGTACCTCTTCGTCTTGACTGTCACGGTCATCCCTCCAACTCCATGCACGACCAGAGTGACTTCTTCTCTGCTCAGACCGAGCCGGTCAGCCGCTACGTGAGTGATGTAGTTGGTGTCTGATGCGAGGTCAATCAGAGCTCCGATCTTCCGACTTCCAACAGCATCATGATGACAGGGTGCTCGGTCAGTCCATTATTTTCCAGAAGTCCACCTTCATCCTTCCTAGTGCTCCTTGTCACTGAAGTCTTGTTGCTGTTACTGAAAGCTTTCTTGATCTCTGCCGCCGCCTCTGGGGAACATTTGGACAAGGCCAGCTTTTGTTCTTCTGTTAGCTCTCTTACCCTCTCGCTGCCTTTTCCAAGTTTCCCCTTTGGAAGCTGTTCCCATTTTGGACAGAGGAGGTAGTGGTGGTCCGAGGAGGTCCTCTCTTGGCAGTCTTCCCTGTTGCAGAGGAACCTGTCTGTGCACTCTTCTACCCCATTGTGACATCCAAGACAAACGCGGCATGCTCCTACCTTCTCCACAGCAGTCTTTCTCTCAGCCAAGCCAAACCCCTTGAACTTCTTGCAGAAGAATAACTTGTTATTATGCTTATCCTCTCCACACACGACGCACTCACCTTCTGGAGTGTCCCTTCTGGTGGCTTTTGTGTAGGCATACTTCCTCTCGAACCTGTTTTGCGGTTTGTCCATTTTCTCAGATGTCTCCGTTATTTTCAGTTGTTCCAAGATCTCTAGAATTTCTTCTTGCTCCTTCAGGAACTTCAGAAGCGTATTGAAATGGTTGACTGGGGTGACACCGTTTTCGGGCTTAGCCCTGAAGATGACCCACTCTCGCTTAACCTGGTCGGGCAGCTTGCTTTCGATAGACCTAATCATCAGTGGGTGGTTGATGGCTCCAGGGTTCTCGAGGTCTGTGAGGTCTGCCAAAGCCTTTTCCACAGCTTGGATGAGGTCTATCACCTTCCTCGGCTGATCTCCTTTCACAGCTGGTATCTTCTCCAGTTCTGCGACGATCTGCAGTGTAATCGTGGTCCTGTTTCCATACCGGTTCTCCAATACTCTGAACATGTCTTCGACTGTACTGTAACTAGCCAACTTGACATCAGTTTTTACCTTTTCTTCCATGCTGTCCAGAAGCTGGAACTTCTTGACTTCAGGCGACCCGGATGGTTCTCCCTGCTTCTGCAAAGATTCCCAGTCCTTTTTCCAGCTGTGAAACTCCCTCATACTGCCACTGAACTTGGGTAGGCTTACCGGCTTGAGTTGTATCTTTGATATCGCTCCCATCGGGTTGTATCTGGGTTCCGTGCCTGCCTCTTCCACTGCTTTATGCTGCACTTTCATGAGGTCAAACCGCGCTTCTTCTGCTGCAATCTGAGCCTCGGCCAATTTAGAGCTTTGGGCCTGGTCTTGCCTTAGCTGAACCAGGGCGAACTGGGCGCGCTCATCCTCTGCTGCAATGCGTGCTTCCTCTGCAGCAATTTGAATATCGGCGAGCTTCGCACGTTGGGTCTCGGCTAACTTGGTGCGCTCATCCTCTGCTGCGGTGCGTGCCAACTCTGCTGCGCCGCGTGCTTTGTTGAACTCAGCTTCCTTTTGACGCTTGAGTGCGTTTTTCCTTGTCTCCAGCTGGCGCACTATCTCTTCCACATCTTTTTGGTCGGTCACAAGAGCCCATTCCCTCCAGGTGCAGTGCACTTCCTTTAATTCTTTAATCAGTATTTCTAAATGTTTAAGTTGCTTTTCGTAATTCTCATAGCTCACCAGGTCAATTTGTGTCGCTTCTGCGTCCTCATAGACCTTTTCAGCTTCCCCGATGGCAAACATCACTTTCTTTTCTCCATGCCTAGACCAAAGGTTTGCTTTAATCACTTCACTGACCTCTTCAAGCCTTTGGCTGGTCTCTCCATCAGTCTTTTCCACGTCTGCCCTCAGCTCTTCTGGTGCTTGGTCCTCGTCGCTATCAGCGTTCAGAATTAATTTCATCAGGTATTCACTGTTGGCCTCTGTGACTTTGGTGGCGGCCTTGTGGACTTCACTATATTCTTTCATCAACTCCTCCTCTAACATAGTGTTCACCGTCTTTGTTACTGAGTTCACCTTACGAACTAGAGCCACCTTCGCCCTCGTCCGCAGGTCTTTCAGATGCTTCACTATTTCCTCCCCCTTAATCATCTCTCTGAATTTAAGGTTGAGTTTAGCTCAATCTGTTTTGTCCTGGCTAGCTAGTTGGATCGCTAGCTGGTTAGCTCCGTTTTCTAGCCAACAGCTTGGTGCCTTTGGCTTAGCTAGCTTCTCCTTTACTCCCTGGGTAGCTTCGTTTGCTAACCAATAACGTGGTGTCTTTGACTTTGATAGCTAGCTTGGGTTCCTATGCTAGCACTCTTCAGTCTGCTAGCTAGTTATTGTCTTCTTGCTAGTTAGCTTTATTTTGTGGAAACCTTCAGTCTGCTGGATAGCTACTGCTTCGTTTTCGCTATGCTAACACTAGCTTCTTTGGCTAGATAGCGCCGAAATATTGTCTGTTACTCACGTGATCAGACCACGTTAGCTCCGCTAGCTTTGCTAGCCTCGGGCCTTCCCTTTCCGCCGACCGTTGCGACCACGGGGTTTCCTTATCGTCCGGTTGTCAGCTCGACTCGCGGACCGGCGCTCCTCGGTGCTTCGCGAGTTCCGGTAGCTTCGTTAGCTACGCTCCGCTAGCTTCGACGGTCCTTGCTAGCTTTGCTAGCCTCGGGCCTTCACTTTCCGCCGCTCGTTGCGACCACGGGCTTTCCTGCTCGTTCGGTCGTGAGCTCCGGTAGCTTCGTTAGCTCCTCTAGCTTCGACGGTCCTTGCTAGCTTTGACGGTCCTTGCTAGCTTTGACGGTCCTTGCTAGCTTTGACGGTCCTTGCTAGCTTTGGTAGGCTCGGGCCTTCACTTCCCGCCACTCGTTGCGACCACGGGCTTTCCTGCTCGTTCGGTCGTGAGCTCCGGTAGCTTCGTTCGCTCCTCCAGCTGTGTCTCGCCATCGGTTGAAAACTTTATCCCTCCCGATGCGTTAGTTAACAACTGTACTGTCTATCTCCCGAAAGTATGGGTGGAATCAAGATGGACGGAAACAACTCCTAGTTTTGATTATTTATAGAAAAAGGACAACAACAATACACCAATTAGGATCACACATATCCCATACACATTAAATCACATTCAATATAATAATCACACTTACTAGTGGCCTCTCCTGATTCCTCAATCTCAATGACGTTAATGTATGTTTCCCCTCTATTTATACATCTCAATAAACCCCGCGAATCTCCATCCAGATTTAAAGTCACACTCACATAAAATGAACCCCATTAATTTAACCCTCATACACCCAACACAAACCCATGAATTTACAGCACAGTGTATTTACAGGTCTCACTAAAAAATCTATTAGAAAGCTGCAGCTGATTCAGAACGCCGCTGCTCGAATCCTCACTAACACTCAGAAAGTGGTTCACATCACTCCTGTTCTGAAGTCTTTACACTGGCTTCCTGTGTGTCAAAGAATAGATTTCAAAATACTGCTGCTGGTTTATAAAACACTGAATGGTTTAGGCCCAAAATACATTTCTGACCTCCTGCTAAATTATGAACCATCCAGATCTCTCAGGTCTTCAGGGACTGGTCAGCTTTCTGTCCCCAGAGTCAGAACTAAACATGGAGAAGCAGCGTTCAGTTATTATGCTCCAAATATCTGGAACAAACTCCCAGAAACCTGCAGGTCCGCTGCAACTCTTACTACTTTTAAATCCACGCTGAAGACTTTTCTTTTTGTCGCTGCTTTGAATTGAACTATTCATATCTTAGACTGCACTGTAACTTGTATCCATGTATTTTTTCTTTTAATGTTTATTTTATTAGCTTTTCTTTTTAATGACTGATTTTAAATGCCATTTTCTTAATGTCTTTCATTTTTTGTAAAGCACTTTGAATTGCCTTGTGTTGAAAAGTGATATATAAATAAACTTGCCTTGCCTTGCCTATCTTGGTGTGATGATGGTGAAAAGCTGGCCATGAGCAGACCAGTGCAGGAAGTTGAGAGTCAAGCAGCAGTAGTAGAACGCTGTACACTCGCAGGCTTAAAGGGTAGAAGTGGAGCATGAAGATTATGGAAATCCATGTTCAGTGCATGATGGAAACAACTTTAAATTCCATATTAGTACAGTCCAAAATACCAACAAACAGAGTTTTTCAACAGAGAGTTTCATAATGAAAATATTGTTCAGCCCTTAATGTTTTACAATTTGGGTACACATTCGATATCTTCATTTAACAAGAATTATGATTTAAAACATTTGAGAGATTTTGGATGTAAACAAGAGTAAAAAAAAAACCACAGTTTATCATGGCATACAGCAGCCTGTTCAGTACAAAGTGAGTGAATAACTCTGAGTTGTATAAAGAATAGCGTGAAATGCAGCTGCTGTCTGTTTGAGAGAGAGTTGACAGGATTTCAGAGGGTGGAGAATGGAAATAAGAAGTGCCATTGGAAGTGGCTGGTTCCTTCCTGCAGGAGTTATTGGTGACTTCTGTCTGCCTCTGATTGCATTGCCAGCCCGATTTCAACAATTCCATGTCTATTTTCTCCCCATTTTTATTTACATGGATCTTTTAGCTCTTGGATTTCATGAAACAAGTTGTATTAACTTGGTATACACAAGCACACTGATGCATGAGCAAAATAACTGAAGAAGAAGCACATCTTTTATCAGTCACACTGCAAGTCCACATTTGTTTTGCTTATATCATTTGTTTCAGTCTGTTTTTGCTATATTTATACACTAAGTGGAGATTTTCAGGTAATGCTGTTCTCATTCATAACACTCCGTTCGATGTCTCACTATGGGATGCGCCTCATCGCGGAGCAAACAGAAGCATCAATCTCATTACGCCAATCCTGATTGGCTGGTGATCTTGACGTCAGAGTCAGGGGAAATCACCCCCTATAAGTAGCTTGCGCCACAACGCATGGGTCATTCAAACACCTCTTCTCGCTTCAGAGCACATCTCTACAGTAGCCGGGCAAGCTTCACTGTCCACAGACTGAACCCAAATACTTTTTCGGTCGACGGGCGCTCGCCGGCTACTCCTTCTGCTTCGCAGGAAGACGGTAGTACTAACGCTGTTAGTACTTGGAAATAAATCGACCTCGCCCTTCTCTACGAGAAAGTAAGGTAGGTCCGATGTTTTCAAGCTAGCAACACACCTGTTGCTAGCTCGCTCCCTCTCTACTGACACCACGGTATCGAGGACGTTTTTTCTTTTCTCTTCCCCACGGAGGGGAAAAGGATTAAAAGAGGAGCATACTGCCACACCAGTCAGTATTCTCCGGGATTAAAAGACCCACACCGTCCTCTTTCCCCGGATTAAGGACAAGGTGGTAATACCTTTTTTCCCCGTCCCACCTGTCGAGAGCGGGCCCTCTCCACGCCACGAGGCGACAAAGATGGACGCCCCTCTCCCTCACACCAGAGGAGTCAGGGACTCGGTGGCTCGACTCTGCGGCTGCGGGTTGAAGATCTCGGGCACAGACACACACCAGGTCTGTTCGTCCTGCCTCGGGCTGGAACACGCCCGAGGCGCGATCGACAACCCCGGCTCATGCGGACATTGTGTCCGCTTCACCGTCAAGAGCCTCCGCCGACGGCTAGCGAGACAAGCTAGCCTGTCGGAACAGGACCCGCCATGTCCATGGACCCGCCGGCCGGCAGTCAAGACACGGGGGCGTCTGCCACAGAGAGCGAACCCCTCTCCGTGTCGGTCTGGGGCTCATCGTCAGTGATGGCCTCAGAACCGGGATCCCACGCCCTGACAGGCCGGGACCCGGTGACGACAAGACAGCTTTACCAAGCTGGGGCTCCCGGTTGGACCTCACCATGGTCTCACCCGCGGAGGATGTCCTCGAGTTAGACTATGAGGAGGGGGACGCCCTGGCGTTCCTCCTGTCCGAGTCGGATGACCAAGAAGAGGACACCTTCATGTCATCGGCCCAGGCTGCAAAGCCTGGAGCGAGGGCTGCTCTCCCGGGCGACAGCACACCAGCTTCGCCCGGTCTGAGCATGGACCTGCAGGCCGTGTGTAAACGAGCTGCGGTCAGACTCAACGTTCCGTGGCCTGAAATGGCCAAGGAGACCTCCAGGTCCTGCTACGAGGGGAAGCATCTTCCCCAAACAGCGGGCAAAGGGAGGCAACTCCTCCCGGTGTTTCCGGAAATGTTGGATGAAGTGTCGGTCTCGTGGAGAGACCGGCCCTTCAGCAACAAGGTCCCAATCCAGGGTGCCTCCTCCCTGGATTGCGATGGAATGGAGAGGCTCGGCCTGCTCCGCATACCGCCCATGGAACCACTGGTGGCGAGCAGGAACCCCACGCTGCCAGCAAAAGCGGACCGCTTTCAGTCCACAATGACTGAAAAGTCCTATAAAGCTGCAGCGCTGTCCGCCAGGGCCCTGAACGTCTCCTCGCTGCTAACTGCCTACCAAGCGGAGCTCTGCGAGGACCTGTTGGGTAGCCCGGGAGCAGCCACTCTGGACGAGATGGCAGCGGTCACGGACATTTGCCTCTGTGTCCAGCGCTGCGCCGTCCAGGCCACGGGCAAGGTCATGGGGATCATGGTGGTGCAGGAAAGAGCGAGATGGCTCAACCTCACCAACCTCCCGGACCGAGAAAGGGAAGATGTGCTGGATATGCCCATCGTTCCCGAGGGAATTTTCGGCTCCGCTCTCGCCTCCATGCAAAGGAGGTGCGAGACGAAGAAGAAGGAGGACGAGGCACTCCACCTCTGCCTCCCTCGAAGGGTCCAGCTGCTGCCCCCGAGAACATCTCCGGTTCCGGCTGCAGCTCAGGCTCAGCCAACCCAGAATTTCGGCCAGCAGTCGAGGAAGAAGAAGCGAGCGGCGTGACAGCCCCTCCTTCTCCCCTCCGTGACTGTGTTCCCGCCGCCTCGAGAGATGCCTAAACACCATCCTCAAGTCCGCACAAACACATGTCACATGCTGATTGATTCCTCTGTCATAAAACATTTGCCGCTGACGCATCCAGGCTTCAGGCCGAGGGCGCAGCTCAAAAAAATGAAAAGAAAATCAATAAAACCAATAAACAGCCCGCCAATTCCTCCCCTCCCCTTTTGAGAGCAGCTTTAGAAGTCACCACCGCCACGCGCACGCGCAGTGCCGGCTGGGGCTTTAAGGGCACCACCGTCACACGCATGCGCAGTGCCGGCTGGAGCCGTACGCGTGACATCTCAGCTGGCTCTAAGGAGCATACAGCAGGAGATACTCACGACATCTACCTGGGCTTCTCAAAACAGTTATACTTTATCTGTTCTCACAAGCCCAGAGAGAGTCAACCCATATTCTGGAGAGAGAGGCTCTCTCTCTCTCTCCTAGAAAGAAGGGTTTTATCTATAATGCCCGCCGAGCAGAGTCAGATTACGCAGACAAATGTCCTCGTAAAGCACCCGCTCAACATGGGTCTCATAATAAAACTAAACCCCGCGCGCCACGGCGTGCGGAGAGTATTGGTTATTATGTAATGCGTAGTGGCACTACACCCGACTTTTCTAGTGCGGGACGCGCCTACGGGTGCTGTCCTTTCACAGAAGGTGGTCACCACGGACGCATGTCAGACAGGCTGATAGGGTATTTACGAGGGTCGCCCGGTGAGAGGCCTCTAGAGCAGAGACCTCCAGCGAGCGCACGTAAATTACCCGGAGCCTTTTAGCGGTGTTCCCCACCCTAAAACGCTTCCTGCCTTCTCTCAGAGGACACATGTCCTCGTGAGGATAGACAACACGATATCGTGTATGAACCGCCAGGGGAGGTTGCGTTGTCTCCAGTCACACACACTGGCACACAAACTGATCCTTGGAGCGGCAGACGCTCCTCTCTCCTGAGAGCGACACAGGTACCGAGAGGGATGCACCTCGGGACAGAACTACTGTCCAGAGGTGCATCCCTCTATGCAGACTGGACTCCTCATCCAAGGATCGTGAGACAGCTGTGGGTGCGTTACGGCGGAGCCGCGTTAAATCTGTTCGCATAAAGAAAAAATGCTCAATGACAGTTGTTCTCTTTAATGCACGATTTAAACGCACTGTTAGGCGGGGACGCACTCGTACACGATTGACCTCCGGGTCCTCTGTACGCGTTCCCACCCCTGGCTCTGTTACCCCCAACTCTGGCCAGAGTGAAGGAGCAACGCCACACACTTACTCTGATGTTTCCGCCCTAGCCCGCAACGTACGGGCTGGCGGAGATATATCAGCTGTTGTGCGGGCAGCCATGGCAGCCCCCACCACGTAGGGACAGATTGTCTCAGGCGGGGGGGGGGGGCGATCCTTCACCCACGCCCAGAGCACGGGGCACTATGGGCCTGACCCGTGAGTGGTACAATCTGAATACAGTGGGACTCCCTCAGAAGGTGATAAACACTATTCAGAGTGCGAGAGCTTCCTCCACCAGGTCTCTTTACGACTGTAAGTGGAGGGTGTTTGAGGAGTGGTGCCTTCAAGAAGGGCACATCTCTTGTCAATGTCCTGTCGGGGTGATTTTATCATTTCTACAGGACTTGATCGATAAACACAGAGCTTTCTCCACGATCAAGGTGTACCTGGCTGCTATTGCTGCATGCCATGTGGGCTTTGAGGGTAAGACGGCTAGCCAACATCCTTTGGTTTGCCGTTTTATGAAGGGAGCTCGCAGGCTCCTCCCTGTCTCCAGGTCGCTGGTGCCCTTATGGGACCTGGCAGTGGTTTTAAATGGGCTCAAAATGACCCCATTTGAACCCCTGGAAGGAGCTGACATGAAACATCTGTCACTCAAGACAGTGCTGTTACTGGCCCTGGCATCCGCCAAGCGGGTCAGCGATATTCATGCACTGTCTGTACATCCATGCACTCAGTTCGCCCCAGGGCAAACGAGAGTGTTGTTGAAACCCAACCCTGCCTTTACACCAAAGGTGGTTGGTTCGTGTACCCCAATTGACATTGAGGCATTTCCTCCGCCGCTGGTTTCCTCCGGGGAGCAGCAGCAGGATCTGTTGTGTCCAGTCCGGGCTTTACACACATATATGGACAGATCAAAAGAGCTTCGTCTTAATGAACAACTCTTCGTGTCCTGGGCTAACCCTCACAAGGGTAAGCCTGTTACTAAGCAACGGCTCTCCCACTGGATTGTGGAGGCACTTGCTTTGGCCTATACGAGTCAAGGGCTGCAGGCACCTTCGGGTCTGCGGGCTCATTCGACTTGTGGTCTGGCTACATCCTGGGCTTTGTTCAAGGGTGTTTCCATCCAAGACATCTGTGCAGCGGCAAGCTGGTCTTCGCCGCTCACTTTTGTCCGCTTTACAGGCTAGACGTCTCCGCTCCAAGCGTGGCCCGAGCAGTGCTTGGCACCTTGTTGAGTCGGGACTCCACCTGTTAATTCTGGTTGATCGGTGATCTTCGAGATAAGCTCGCCTGGCAATACGGGAGCTACAATATCCCATAGTGAGACATCGAACGGAGTGTTATGAATGAGAACTATAGGTTACTTACGAACCCCACATCTCAGAGTAACATGAAGTGTCTCACAGACGGCCCTCCTTGCTATGGTGAAGCGAGAAGAGGTGCTTATTTTGAATGACGCATGCGTTGTGGCGCAAGCTACTTATAGGGGGTGATTTCCCCTGACTCTGACGTCAAGATCACCAGCCAATCAGAATTGGCGTAATGAGATTGATGCTTCTGTTTGCTCCGCGATGAGGCGCATCTCACTTCATGTTACTCTGAGAACTGGGTTTACGTAAGTAACCTATAGATTTTGCGACTGAATGGCGATATGATTTTGTGTCTGTCTCTGTTTTATTAGGATTCACTATGCCATCATTCTATAAAATATGCAATCATTATGCTTGACCGGCCTTATTCTCCTCTTTTAATTTATAAGGGTTCATTGATAACATTTTCACATGTTAAGCAGGGAAGAAATAGAGGACACACGGAGGTGCAGGTGGTGTGCAAAGTATCATTAGTGTTTCGTACTAACCTAAGAGAGGGCTCTTACTATCAATTATTTTCATGAATGTTTCATCACTCTCATAGGCAGCACACTTCAAACAGCTAAAAAACTCTCCTGGAACTATACAGCCCACAGGCAACCATCAGCTGTCAAACAAGCCCTGCGCTCAGATTTATCTGAAAGCAATAAATACAGATCATCCCAAGGACACGAGGAGTGCAGGGTCACTACAAGGAGGAAGACCGATATGTGGAAATATACTGTAGATATTCTAATGCCATTCATTCAAAAATAGTTTATTATAGTTAACAGAATGTCATAAGCATAGATGTGATAGCTTATGATACGAAGACATTTGAAAAAAATGCAAGAACAACTTCGATTATCAGCTGTCAGGTGGGTGTTGCAGATGATTTAATCTCATATTTTACTGACTGCTGCTAAACAGACAGTTAATCATTTATGTGTTCTTGCGAGCATTTTGCCCTTGTTTTGAACTGATGTTTTATTTCCTTAAGCATGAAGACATCAGGGATGCACGATAGCTTGAGGTAAGAAAACAATTTCTGTTTAATTTTGCAGTTTTAAAGACTGCTGGAGAGGGTCAAACTAGTCTCCCAGGGATTCTTCTCATGCGCTTCAACAGATAAGGCAGCCATATGTTCTTCCTTACTGTCAGCGTTTGACAGATACCCCTCAGAGAAGGTTCTTAACAACAGGTGAAGGGAGGCCTAAGGGAATAGCCATTGGCACAACGGAGTGATCAATTTGACTGCCTCAATACATCTGTGTTCTATGCTGGTTGGAGAGGAAAACGTGTCTGCAACCTTCATATTAAGCGCAGTGTAGTATGTGATTAATGTTGCAGCAAAAAACAACTTTGCATAAAAACGTAACATTGAACAGCATCAGAAAACCTCAAGACACATAATCACTCCTTTTTTTGATTTGGAGCTTTGCTTTAGATGTGTTCACACATTATGTCTTGTATACAATCGAAGTTCAATTCCTGGTTGATGAAGTTTTTTTAATAATACACATACCAGAGGTCTGATTGAAATGACATGCAGAAAATAACATTAAAGTGACTGCAC
Organism: Pseudochaenichthys georgianus; assembly: GCF_902827115.2. Classification (NCBI taxonomy): domain Eukaryota; kingdom Metazoa; phylum Chordata; class Actinopteri; order Perciformes; family Channichthyidae; genus Pseudochaenichthys; species Pseudochaenichthys georgianus. The sequence goes on along the minus strand of NC_047508.1, from coordinate 22,306,300 downwards.
TGTCAGGAAATAAGAAAAAATAATATAAATTGGTGCATCCTTCAAAAGTGCTACTTAAGAAAGCTTGGAGTCAGTGGTTGAAGATATGTTGTTTACAAAAAGAGTTGATTCACAGAAAATCCAAAGGAGATTTATTTACTCATTCGATTTTTTTCAATTTCTTGCCAAGAGAAGATCATTACCCCAAGTTCATGTCTGCATGTTAGTATTAATCTATAGCCTGCAGGCAATTAGCTAAGCTAGGCAAAGAATCAAGGACAACCTTCATTTTCAGTACCAACCAGGGCTTGTTGTTCGATCTCTACACAAACAGAAGTTCTGGTTTACGGGGAATCCATGCTCTTATCAATCATTTCTATGGAAGGCCATTAGAGCAAAATCATGTCTTTGTTGTTATGTGGGTGACATTCAAATACAGACATCTGTTGCTTTGTTACTTAAAATCAAAGATGGAAATTGTGAAATCGCAATGATCTTAAATATCAGGTTCTGTAAGGATAACATATTATTAAAATGTTGAAGTGTTATTTTGGCGGATTGCACCAGGTCGTAATGCCAAGATAAGCGAATTGCACACTGGTTTTCGGGTCACAGAGAGTAGTATCACTTCATACTCAGCAAGGACACTGAGTAAGCTTATTTCAAAAAGTTTGTTTCCTTTAAGGTGATATGTTTAAAATGTTAAACTCTCATGCAGCAGACAGTGTTTTGCCAGACGGTAACAACGAGGACAAATGGTGGGCTAATAAAATAATTTATGCTATACAGCATGAAACAAATCTGCCTTATACAACAAAAAGAAGGTTTCTCTGTGTTTTTGTATTGTGCGCCATCATATCACCTTGTGTCTGAGAGAAAAGGGTTGGGCACTTAAATGTATTATGCTGCCATTCAGAGTAAACTAGCTAATAGGCTATAAAACTATGGCGCAGCTCAATTATGGCTGACAGGTTAGCACTGTCACTGGCTGTCGGCTAAATAGACGGTGTCCTCACTTAAAGTAAGCAACATCTAGATAGCTTGCTTTTTAAGAGCTCTAGCACAAAACATTTCTGTATCGCTCACCCCGTTTAATGTTTTTCATTTATGTCAGGCAAGTCACTGGATGGTTGAAATGTTCCCCAATTATGTTTTATGTCAAATAATTTCAGAAAATGTGTGATAAATAAAGTGTCCTTTTCAGATACAACATTATTGTTGCACTCTTATTTTATTGTTATATAATGTAAAGGTCGGCTACTGTACCCCAGTTTTTGCGACGTTTTGGTTTTTAGTATCAACGTAACCCAGAGATGGGGTTGTGTTACTAAAAACAAGTAATATATTACATATTACTTTAAAAAAAAAGTAATATATTACACTACTTCGTTACTCCTCTACATAAAGTAACTCGTTACTTTACTCGTTACTTTACTCGCAGGGCCGGCCCGCCCCTCCCTGCAGGCAGACTGCTAACGTTTCAAATGTTCTCTTTAGTTCAGTTTCCATTGTCGCATAGACTGATTCCAGATAGCTCCTGAATGTTTTCCTATCTGACCATGGCTGTCCTCTGTCTCCTGCTATCTGTATATTGCGCAGTATATCTCTGCTCACGCTGTTGCGTCGGCGTGTTCTCCTGCGTGTTGGCCATGTGTTGCACTGGAACACACCGCCAATACTTCAGCCGAGCACGTACGAACTGCGCATGCGTGAGTGGCAATAACTCTCCTTACCAGCTGGCGGCGGTAGTGTGTATTCGTCATTCAAAACATGCAACAACCGGAAAACAGAGCAGAAGAACATATAAACAAACAAGAAATAGCTGTGTGTTAGCTTCACCTTAGCATGTTCTTTGCAGGTGTTTGTTGAGGTTTGATTATGACTGCTTTTAGCAAGTAACGAAGTAACGCGTGTCGGGGCAATGTAGTGTGATTACTGAATTATAAAAGTAGTGCGTTACACTACTCCGTTACCGACAAAAGTAATATTATTACACCCAACTCTGAACGTAACATACTTGTTGATTCATCTGTCGGTAGCAACTTTCTGGTAGGTAACAGTATATATATATTAGGGCTGTCAGTCGATTCAAATATTTAATCGCGATTAATCGCATGATTGTCCATAGTTAATCGCGATTAATCGCAAATTAATCGCACATTTTTTATCTGTTCTAAATGTACCTTAGAGGAATATTTTTCAAGTTTTTAATACTCTTATCAACATATGAGTGAAAAGATATGCTTTATGCTACTGTTTATTATCATTTGAACAATGACAAATATTCTCATGAATATTCAACACAACAACCTCTGAACATTACAAATATTCGCCTCAATTCAACATGGAACCTCTCATACAATACTGTGTGTGTGTGTGTGTGGGTGTGTGTGTGTGTGTGTATGTGTGTGTGTGTGTGTGTGTGTGTGTGTGTGTGTGTGTGTGTGTGTGTGTGTGTGTGTGTGTGTGTGTGTGTGTGTGTGTGTGTGTGTGTGTGTGTGTGTGTGTGTGTGTGTGGTGTGTGTGTGTGTGTGTGTGTTGTGTGTGTGTGATGGATCGTTGGAGCTATGTGCAACTCAAGGCATGCTCGAACGGGAGCTGCCTGGACGCTGCAATCATGTTGCACTATCCGTGCTGAGTGTGCTGACTTTTCGTACAATGTCCCACTGTCTGGCTACCTGCATAAAGTCAAGTGCTTGGTGCAGTTGTGTGGATAGAGCGCTCCTCTGTTTTCATTTAAACAGCTCCTTATATCCGTTAGCGCAGCTAGCTAGCACCAGATGCTAACAACAACAATGCACGTAAGGTCTCTCTCTCGCTCAGGCCACACATACACACACCCTCCCGGTCCTCCCGATGGCCAGTCGGTGCCTGCCGGTGAGCGTGGAAGTGTGGTCTGCCACAAGCGGGCGGAAGGAGCGGGGCTGTCAGCATCAGCTTGTAGATGGTATTTTAAACTCGATGCGCTCTGAAACTACGGGGCGGCCAAGGAAAAAAAATACACATGCGTTAATCGCGTTAAAATAATTAGTGGCGTTAATTTTTTTTTTAACGCGTTAACTTGACAGCCCTAATATATATATATATACACACACACGTGCCATTATTCTGTGTCTCGCTCAGAGATGAAACCATCAAGAAGGAGAGAATTGACCAGGAGCTAATTCACAGAAAGCACATGTAGGTTTTTGTGCTGGTGTATGCTTTGTTTGATATAAATGCAATAGCATCCAAACCATGTATTCTTAAAGTATCTCAGCCGTGAGAGCTCGAGGCAAAAAGCTCAATTTCAATTGCATCACTTACACAACCCCTGCAACTGTACAGTGTGACATTGTGTGTGGATGGCCTGGGCAAGGAATGCTAGTATGACGAATAGAAGTGAAAATATTGCCATCTGCAACAAAGTCTAAAATTAGACTATATTCGTAGCTTCCTGCAATGACAGATTTTCCATGTAGTTACGGTAACCTTACATTGTTCAAGCTAACACCAGTACAAATGTACAGGTGTTCAATGGGGTTGAATATTAACTCTGAAAACTATAGGTTACTTACGTAACCCCAGTCGTCAGAGTAACATGTAGTGAGATGTTTCACTATGGGATGCGCCTCATCGCGGAGCGAACAGAAGCATTAATCTCATTACGCCAATCCTGATTGGTTGGTGATCTTGACGTCAGCGTCAGGGAATCCAACCCCTATAAGTAGCTTGCGCTACGTCGCATGCGTCATTCAAAATAAGCACCTCTTCTCGCTTCACCATAGCAAGGAGGGCCGTCTGGTGAGACATCTCACTACATGTTACTCTGAGAACTGGGGTTACGTAAGTAATCTATAGTTCTCATTCATAACACTCCGTTCGATGTCTCACTATGGGAAATTGTAGCTCCCCTATTGCCAGACGAGCTTATCTCGAAAATCACCAAACCAACCAGAACTTAACAGGTAGAGCTCTGACTCAACAAGGTGCCCAGCACTGCTCGGACCACACTAGGAGCAGAGACGTCTAGCCTGTAAAAGCGGACAAAAGTGAGCGGCGAGGACCAGCTCGCCACTGCACAGATGTCTTGGAGGGAAACACCCTTGAACAAAGCCCAGGATGTAGCCAGACCACAAGTCGAATGAGCCCGCAGACCCGAAGGTGCCTGCAGCCCTTGACTCGTATAGGCCAAAGCAATTGCCTCCACAATCCATTGGGAGAGCCGTTGCTTAGTAACAGGCTTGCCCTTGTCAGGGTTAGCCCAGGACACAAAGAGTTGGTCATTATGATGAAACTCTTTTGATCTGTCCATATAAGTGCGTAAAGCACGGACTGGACACAGCAAATCCGGCTGCTGTTCCCCGGAGGGACACAGCGGCGGAGGAAATGCCTCAATGTCAATTGGGGTACATGAACCAACCACCTTTGGTATAAAGGCAGGGTTGGGCTTCAAAAACACTCTCGTTTGCCCTGGGGCGAACTGAGTGCATGAAGGATGTACAGATAGCGCATGAATGTCACTGACCCGCTTGGCGGATGCCAGGGCCAGTAACAGCACTGTCTTGAGTGACAAGTGCTTCCTGTCAGCTCCTTCCAGGGGTTCAAATGGGGTCATTTTGAGCCCATCTAAAACCACTGCCAAGTCCCATAAGGGCACCAGTGACCTGGAAACAGGGAGGAGCCTGCGAGCCCCTTTCATAAAACGGCAGACCAAAGGATGTTGGCTAGCCGTCTTACCCTCAAAGCCCACATGGCATGCAGCAATAGCAGCCAGGTACACTTTGATCATAGAGAAAGCTCTGTGTTTTTTGATCAAGTCCTGTAGAAATGATAAAATCACCCCGACAGGACATTGAAAAGAGATGTGTCCTTTTTGAAGGCACCACTCCTCAAACACCCTCCACTTACAGTCATAGAGAGACCTGGTGGAGGAAGCTCACACACTCTGAATAGTGTTTATCACCTTCTGAGGGAGTCCCACTGTATTCAGATTGTACCACTCACGGGCCAGGCCCATAGTGCCCAGCGCTCTGGGCGTGGGTGAAAGATCGCCCCCCCCACCTGAGACAGTATGTCCCTGCATAGTGGGGGCTGCCTTGGCTGCCCTCACAGCAGCTGATATATCTCCACCAGCCCGTACATTGCGGGCCAGGGCGGAGCTATCAGGATAAGAGTGTGGCGTTGTACCTTCACTCTGGCCAGAGTTGGGGGTATCAGAGCCAGGGGTGGGAACGCGTACAGAAGGCCCGGAGGCCAATCGTGCACGAGCGCGTCCACGCCTAACAGTGCGTTTAAATCGTGCATTGAAAAGAACAGCTGACATTGAGAATTTTCTTTTGATGCGAACAGATCTACTGCGGCTCTGCCGTAACACACCCACAGCTGACTCACAATCGTTGGATGTAGAGTTCAGTCTGCATATAGTGGTGCACCTCTGGACAGTAGCTCTGCCCCGAGGTTCATCACTCCTGGTACGTGCGTCGCTCTCAGAGAGAGGAGACGTCTGCCGCTCCATAAGATCAGTTTGCGTGCCAGCATGTGTAACTGGAGAGAACGCAAACCCCCTTGGTGGTTTATACACGATATCGTGTTGTCTGTCCTCACGAGAAAAGGCAGAAAGCGTTTTAGAGTGAGGAACACCGCTAAAAGCTCCAGGTAATTTATGTGCGCCCGCTGGAGGTCTCTGTTCCAGAGACCCCTCACCGGACGACCTCCGTAAATACCTTACAGAATGCCCGAGAAGCGAGGGGGGGTGACAGCGAATTGGAGTCTGTAGGTCCGTGTTACTGTCTTGAGAACCCCAAGCAGATGTTGTGAGCATCTTCCACTGTATGCTCCTTAGAGTCAGCGGAGATGTCACGTCTCTTACACTCTGAGTCCCTATTAGTTGTGTTATGGGGCCCTCTAGTGTCTGAACACGGTGGTGCCCCATTTCGACAATCCCCACCGATACTGCGCATGCGCATGACGGTGGTGCCTTCACAACCCCAGCCGGCACTGAGCATGCGCGTGACGGTGGTGCCTTCACAGCCCCAGCCGGCACTGCGCATGCGCGTGACGGTGGTGCCTTCACAGACCCGTCTATAATCCACCTTTTGAGAGAAGCGGTAGCTGCTCTCAGAAGGGGAACAGTTGACGGAATGTTTATTGTTTTTATTGTTTTTCTTTTCATTTTTTTGAGCTACGCCCTTGGCTTGAAGCCTGGATGCGTCAGCGGAAAATGGTTTATTTTAGAAACGACAACGAACTTGTGACATGTGTTTTTGCGGACTGGAGGATGGTGTTGAGGCATCTCTCGAGGCGGCGGGAACACATCTAGAGCTGGGGAACCGTGGACTTCCAGCTCTGTCACAGAGGAGAGAAGGAGGGGCTGTCAGGCCGCTCGCTTCTTCTTCCTCGACTGCTGGCCAAAATTCTGGGTCGGCTGTGCCTGGGCTGCAGCCGGGACCGGAGATTTTCTAGGCCAACTCGCCCTCGTCTCCTGCCTGGGCTGGCGACTCGGGGCGGGCTGCGACCTCTGCTGTTTGGGTATTTTGAACCGAGCAGGGTTGGAGGCAGCTTGGTCGAAGGACTGCCGCTGTGAAGGCAGTGGCTGGACCCTTCGAGGGAGGCAGAGGTGGAGGGCCTCGTCCTCCTTCTTTTTCGACTCGCATCTCCTCTGCATGGAGGCGAGAGCGGAGCCGAAAATCCCCTCGGGAACGATGGGCATGTAAAGCACATCCTCCTTTTCCCGGTCTGGGAGGTTGGTGAGGTTGAGCCATCTAGCTCTTTCCTGCACCACCATGATCCCCATTGCCTTGCCCACGTGGCCAGGACGGCGCAGCGTTGGACACGGGGACAAATGTCTGTGACCGCGGCCATCTCATCCAGAACGGCCGGCTCGACAGATCCTCACAGAGCTCCGCTTGGTATGCGGTTAGCAGCGAGGAAACGTTCAGAGCCCTGGCGGACAATGCTGCGGCTCTGTAGGACCGTTCAGTCATGGTCGACTGGAATCGGTCCGCCTTCGCTTGCAGCGTGGGGTTCCTGCTTGGTGGTGGGCCCATCCTCGGTTCCATAGGAGGTATGCGGAGGCCGAGCCTCTCCATACCGTCACAGTCTAGGGAGGAGGCACCCTGGATTGGGGCCTTGTTGCTAAAGGGCCGGTCTCTCCATGAGACCGACACCTCATCCAACATCTCCGGGAAGACCGGAAGGAGTTGCCTCTTTGTCCTCGTTGCCTCTTTGTGTTTCCCCTCGTAACGGGACCTGGAGGTCTCCTTGGCCATTTCGGGCCACGGGATGTCTAGCCTGGACGCGGAACGCTGACACACGGCCTGCAGGTCCATGCTCAGACAGGGCGAAGCTGGTGTGCTATCGCCCGGGAGAGCAGCCATCGCTCCCGGCTTTGCAGCCTGAGCCGATGACATGAATATATCGTCTTCTTGCTCATCCGAATCAGACAGGAGGAACTCAGAGGCATCCTCTTCGTCCTCCATGTAATCCAATTCCAGGACATCCTCCGCGGGCGAAACCATGGTGAGGTCTAGCCGGGAGCCCCAGCTTGGTAAAGCGTGGGGCTCCGTTCCCGCGTCTCTTGCCGCCGCTGGGTCCCAGCCTGACACGGCGCGGGACTCCGGTTCTGCAGCTGCCGCTGTTGATGAGCCCCAGACCGACACAATGCGGGGCTCAATCTCTGCGGCGGACGCCCCCGCGTCTTGATTGCCAGCCGGCAAATCAACGGACATGAGGGGGTCCTGTCCCGACAAGCTAGCTTGGCGTGCTAACCGTCGGCGGAGGCTCTTTATGGTGAAACGGGTACAATACCCGCACGAGCCGGGGTTGTCAATAGCCTCCTGGGCGTGTTCCAGCCCGAGGCAGGATGAGCAGACCTGGTGTGAGTCTGTGCCTGATATTTTCAACCCGCAGCCTCCGAGTCGAGCCTCCGAGTCCCTGACTCCTCTGGTGTGAGGGAGAGAGGCGTCCATCTTGTTCGCCGCGTGGCTTGGAGAGGACCCGCTCGTAACAGGTACGTCGTCGAGAAAAAAAAGTGTTACCAACCTGTCTTTAATCTGGAGAAAAAGAGGACGGTGTAGGTCTTTTTTCTCAAAGAATATTAACTGGTGTGTTAATATTCTTTTAATCCTTTCGTCCTCCGTGAGAAAGAGAAAAGAGAAACGTCCTCGCCACCGTGGTGTCGGTAGTGAGGGAAAGCAAGCTAGCGACAGGTGTGTTGCTAGCTTGAAAAAATCAAAACCTTACCTTAATTCCCGAGGAAGAAACTGCGAGGTCGATTATAATACTAATTGGTGTGTTAGTATTAGCAGTCTTCTTGCTAAGCAGGAAGGGTAGCCAGCGAGCGCCCGTCGACCGAAATTTTAGATTTGGGTTCAGTCTGTGGACTGTTAAGCTAGCCCGGCTACCATAGAGATGTGCTCTGAAGCGAGAAGAGGTGTTTGAATGACGCATGCGACGTAGCGCAAGCTACTTATAGGGGGTGAATTCCCTGAAGCTGACGTCAAGATCACCAGCCAATCAGGATTGGCGTAATGAGATTAATGCTTCTGTTTGCTCCGCGATGAGGCGCATCCCATCGTGAGACATCGAACGGAGCACACACGTGTACCGAACCGAAGGGCCCATACCGAATAATTTCGGTACGAATACGTATAGCCTATCGTTACACCCCTACTTTATTCTCAATAAATAATTTGTGTGATAGATTGATATTCCCAACAGCAATAACCCTTGCATAAGCCTAGAGAGCAATGCCATGTTGAATTTAATATCCTTGTGTCAATATGAACTTATGTTGAGTGCAGCAGTCACAATACATCACTGTATCATGATTAAAGCTGTTGATGTTCGGTTACGCTCAATATGTTTGCCTTTCTTTGTAGCAAGAAAATGGCTTAACTTCAAAGCATATAAACACGGAATTACAGTGTTTGTGTATTTCAGCATCAAGACAAGTATACTGTAAAATGTTCTGAACAAGATAACACTGTTCACACCGTAGCAACATTCTGGTAAAGATACAATCCACTGGGGACTCTGTGGTCACATATGGAATGAGAGGCAGGCCTCAGCTTGACCGTGTGCCATCCTGATCAGATGTACAGATCGGTAGTCCCTGGAGAGAGCCAGTGCTAATTGGCCTGGTGGTTAGTGCTGAGGTCAATGGTGGGCCAGGTCTCCAGAAGGAAAGGTCACCAGGGGGCCCACGCTGAGCACAGAGCTGTGGTGGTGCTCCCTGGGAGGCTGTGGTTACGACTGCATTTCCTTGGTCATCAGTGTAGTTAGTATTGATTCAAAGTGAGAATGCAGCCTGTTTTTAGCATCCGGGGCTTGGAGAAATATTTGGAACGAGTATTTCCTATGTTGTCCAGAACACAGCAGTAAATAAATACACTAAGTGTATGTTTAAAGTACATTCTTGCTAGACCTTGATTCCATTTGGACACATGGAAGTAAGATTATCCTTGTTGATTTTAGACTCCTTTTAAACAAACACTCATTTGTATCCTGCCATTCAAAGATATTGTGATTAAACATAGACCAAACTAAACGCATAATGATCTTTCCTTTAACAATCTATTTTAAAGGTGGTCAATTTCTTGAATTGTTATTGCTTTGGCAAGATACATCGAGATGTTACTACAAACTACTTGGTTCATGTGCTATGATTGAAAATGCTTAATATAATCAATTATTTGCTTACCTTTTGGGACTGAGGGACCAATACATCCAAGCCCCTTTTATCACATCCCAAAATCTATAGGAGGTGCTCTTGAGAGTTAGACAAATCCATAAGGATAAATGCTGGCGAAATGGCTGACACACCCTATACATTATAAAACAGAGAGCAGCCCTTCTGTCATTACAAAGGTCATGTGCCTTTTGCCTGCAATAAGTTCTTAGAAGACAAAATTAGAAGATACATTATTTGATTGTTTATTTCATGCTTCAACCAAAGATTGTGTTCATTTTTGAACCTGTAGTAGAGGTTGCTAGAAGAAGTTAACTGTATGTTTTTAAGAAATATGTCGATTCCACTTGAAACCACTTGCTTTCTGTTGTGACACAGTATAACAAATATACATAATAGTGCTCTCAAAGACCTGATTTCAGTTCCCTGCAAACACATGCAGGTCAGACGGACATTCACAAATGAGGAAAGGATTCTCTGTATATGTGGTCCCTGAGATAACTCAAAGTTTTGGCTGTTGTCCATCCTTTCCTCCATTATGTGTAGATAGTGACTCGCTTCAAATAATGAGTCTTCATGGGAGTAAACTGACCAAAGTGTGACAGAATGACCTAATGCACAGTTTACTTGCTTTTCCTTACCCGATAGATGGATTTTATTGCTGTTGATATACAGCATTACTGTGGTAATTTGTCTGCATGAGAGCAAGATAGATAGATGAGAGAAGGTCAGATGATTTATTTTCTTATTGATGGTTTTGTAAGCTTATCTTGTGGTCTGTGACCTGTGTGTCTAATTCCTTATGGAGTCAAATCTGTTAAGGCCCTGACACACCAACCCGATTTTGGGAGTCAGAGGCCGTCAGAGGCTGTCGGACATTCGCGGCGCCGTAGTCAGGTTGGTGTGTCCCGCACCGTCGACCGTGACACGCCTTATTTGGACTGCCCGACCCGATGCATGGCCGATTCAACATGTTGAATCGGCCATGCATCGGGTCTGGCAGTCGGACCAAATAATCACTCTGATTGGCTGTTCAGCTAGCAAATCAGTGCATGAGAAGCGAAGCGGAAGTGAGGGACGTAAACAAACGATTTAAGAAGGCACACACAGACTGCTATTCATTTTCATCTCATCATGGCGATCTGGAATGATGCAAACGAAGACCTGCTCATCACCTTGATCCAGGAGAGGCCAGCTCTGTATGATATTACGGAGAAAAGATACTCTTCTTCTTCTCTGTCTTCCGGTTGTTGCCTCTTTTGAATGACGAATACACACTACCGCCGCCTGCTGGTAAGGAGAGTTATTGCCACTCACGCACTGAAGTCGGTGCGGTGTGTTCCCGTGCGACACATGGCCAAAACGCAGGAGAACACGGCCAGGCAACAGCCGACTTCAGCGTCGGCTAGTCCTCTGGTGACTGCTTGGTGTGTCAGGGCCTTTAAGTACAGACATGTTTCCATGTAGTTATTATTGAGCATTAACCATAACATTCTAATAATGTCCGTACATGAATTAGGCGTACAATGATCTGCATTTACTTATTTTGGTTTCCAACAGACTTTTAACACTCCAAAAAAAATTAAATCTAATAGAAAGATAGGACATATTTTATTATCTGACACTGGGGATTTATGAATTATACTTACAATCCTGTCGTTTCCCATAGAAGTGCTGCTGCAGCAAAATGTGTGGCTGATCATCCTGAGGTGAGTCATTACTATTAAAATGTCTTTGTCCAGTTATTACACCAGCCTCGCAATTTCTCCTCCAAGTCCAAGTGAACTTTTCTATGCAATTGTACTGCTACCTTTACTTCCTCACATTTCAAAACCAGGATTGCCCTCCTGAATTGTTGACCTTGTTGGCCACTAACCCATGTGTAAATTGAACCCTGATCATTTCATTGCAAAATCTCTCGCTCATATTTTATGTATGTGTGTGTGTGTGTGTGTGTGTGTGTGTGTGTGTGTGTGTGTGTGTGTGTGTGCGCTGCACGATATTGAAAAAAACTGACATCGCAATTACCCCCCCCCCTGCGGTATATATTGCGTTTTTTTTAACCTGTTAAGCCCCAAAGTCCCGGCGGGTGTTTCACGACACTGTGTCTCAGGGGATCTTAATATTTAAGAACCTATTACATTACATTTAGCTGACGCTTTTATCCAAAGCGTCAGCAATTACAGGGACATTCTCCCTGGAGTAACTGAGGGCTAAGTGCCTTACTCAAGGGCACACTAGTGGTGGTGTTCCAGGCGGGATTTGAACTCAGAACCTTCCGATCTGCAGCCCACCTCACTATCCATTAGACCACCACTACCCCTATTGATGTGTTGCACCAGATTAACGGAAATAATCTCAGCTAACTGACGATACAAACCATTTTTACCAAAACAAAACACAAGTCTCATAAGAAGCATCTAAATGACCCCTGAGCGAAAAATGCTAACGCACTTTGGCACAGAACTCAAGATAAAAGTACCCTTATTACTTATCGTAGCTGCACATACAAGATATCCGATTAAAGCTGAGGTTCCACAGATTATTTAGGTATATAGTATCATCACTGAGTGATCCGAACTCGGACAGGGGAAGCAAACACAGACATCACAACACGTACCTTTACGTAGCTTCTAGGGGAGATGTCTCACCGTAGCTGTCAATCTGATCAAAAGATGTGTTCAATGGTATTAAAACTAGAAAAAACGCGGCTGAATCGGTTAATCCATAGGTTTTTAACATCTCTGTATAAAAAAATTATTTCATTTATAATCCATAATTCCATTTTTATGTAAGAATCTCAGAGCAAAAGTTAGCTGCTAATGGTAGCCACCAGAGTGGCTGCTGCTTCCGGTCTTGGCTATGCGGCAGTCCAGCACAGTCTAACACACACACATGACCAAATAAGGAGTGAGAGTGACATGTAGCCAAAACCGGAAGCTGCATACACTCTGGTGATTACCATTAGCAGCTAACTTTTGTGCTCCGATTTTTACATAAAAATGGAATTATGGATTATAAACAATTGCTTCAAAGCCACAGATACATTATAAACCTATGGATCAACCGATTCAGCCACGTTTTTTTCTCGTTTTAATGCCATTGAACACGTATTTTGATCAGATTGACAGCTACGGTGAGACGATCTCCCGTAAAAGCTCTGTAAAAGGTACGTGTTGAGATGTCTGTGTTTGCTTCCCCTGTTGCGAGATCGGATCGCTTAGATACTATACTTAAATAATCTGTGGAGTCTCAGCTTTAATCGAATATATTGTATGTGCAGTTTCGATAAGTAATAAGGGTATCTTTATTTTGAATTCTGTGCCAAAGTGCGTTAGCATTTTTTTTTTTTAAATGAATAAAACCGCACGTCCCTGCGGTGTGAATATCGCGCATGCACATATCGCGGTTATCGCCATGACACGGTATATCGTTCAGCCCTAGTGTGTGCCATGTGTGTGCCTTTCCTTTGGTAGGAAAATAACGTTGTTTACATGTGTACATTCATGTAATACCATAAAAAACAGCTACACTACTCTAGAACATGTGGATGTAAGGGAAAAAGGATATGTGAGGAGCCGGTTTGCATTTTATTTGAAGTTTACTTAAGGACTTATTTTTCCCCAAAAACATTTAGTCATCTCTTCAGGTATAAAAGTAGAAGGGACTTTAATAGGTGCCAGTAAACCTGATAACTCACTGAGCTTTGTAGTCAAAGAGAGTCCCATCTTTCAGCAACATGTTTGTAGCAGTTCCTGAATAAATGGCACAATTATATAAATAAATAAACGAGATATATTCCATGGTGAATTAAACCTCTATCAGTAGCCTCAGACCACAGCTTTTCAGAGCAGCACACATTATGGCCGTCACGTCTCTGGGATTACAGCTATTACTTATTTATTTATTTACCTTTATAGAAAAGCAGTCATCAATCCTCTGTGACAAACATACAGTGTAGTCAGCTCCCCTAAGGCTCCATGTCTAATGACCATATACCTGTCCTCAGCTTCCTCTGCTCTGACAGCCAGTGGACATTTCCATGTGCTTAGTTAAAGCAGAATCATTCAAAAATATACTTGAGCCATTTAGTAATGTTTTCATGGCCCAAGTTTGTTTTCTCCCTTCTGTGTGCATGACTCAAATGCTAGCATATGTACTATCAGGCTTGAGAATTATCAGCGTAAGTTGTGTATAAACGCCAACGTGCTGTTATCACTGTGAAGCTGATAGAAAACCAAAGAGCGGCAATTGCTGTGTGGGCAGTTAATATGTTAACTTACCTTGTAAAACAATTAGTGGTGCACGATAATTATCGGCCCGATAATTATCGGTCCGATATTAGGAATTATGACGTCATCCCGATAAACCTGATAAAAGTATTAATAGCCCCGATAATATACAATATATCTTTTGGGTAAAAAAAAGAAAAAAATACTGCGGTGTGGGTGGATTGGGATGAGGGGCGCTTTTTTTCCCTCGGCTCCTCCCGTTTTGCCAGTACTGTGGTATTAGTGGTTTAGGAAGAGGGGAGTTTTTCACAAATCCAGCGCTCCCTAACTCATGCCTGGCTGTGACGTAAATGGTGTGCGGCCGTGAAGCCAGGACAGTAAACAAACATGTCGTCCGTAGTATAGGACTATTTCAAAGTTTCAGAGTTAGATAGTTCGCTTGCTATTTGTATTAACAAATACAATGCAGAAGTTCCACGAGGAGGGAAAAAGGCAACGAGCTATAATACTTCCAACCTGATTAGTCCCCTGAAACATCGCCATCGCTACGATGGTGTGTTAAAAGCGTACGAAGACGCCTGCGCTGCTAAACTAGCGGCGAATCCAAAGCCAGCTGCAAAGGCACCGGGGCTTTTACCTATCGACGCAACACACTCTCACTCCCTAAGTGTCCAATAGCGACGTTTGGTCAGTGTCCGTGGCGTCCAATTGTGACGCTCCTAGGCTCCTTCAGCGTCATAAAGGGACGCAAATAGCTTTCAACTGATTGCAATGTATTCCCATCTGCGTCGGGATTTGACGCTCATGGAAGCACGGCATTCGTTTATGCCGGCTGCCCTTAAAGGCAATGTGAGCATCCATTCCCATTGGATAATGGAGAATTTTACACCCGGAAGTAAGTACTCCTCTTACTGTCGATTGATTTTACAGTGATATCTGCACTACTCATCGACTAAAAAACACCAGATTATCCTTGTTAATTACACAACATTGATTGGTTTAAATTGTGTACAATGCTTTTGTATTTTTCCCCTTCGATTCGGAGAAACAAATATGTTTTCTGAGTAAAGGATGGCAGAAGACACTACACTACCCAGAATCCCCAGCTATCGTTTGGCCTACACCATGTGCTCTGTTTGACAAACCCCGTTTTTTTCACCATTCATTCCGATGGCTGGCGTCTATGTCACGTGATCTTCAAATGTCTCCCTGCAGAAAAAGAAAACATGGCCGAACTTCGTTTTATTCTAGGTGTAAAATGCCTATTTTAAAGTTAGTTTGGCCATTAAAATGCGTTTTGATGTCATTTGATGCGAGAAATATGAGTTGTTATTTCAGATTATGTGTGCAGTGGATGTACATGATCTTTAGTTTGCTAGTTATTACGAAGATTACTTCAGGAAATCGCGACGTTTTCATTGTTACCAAGGTGGTTGCTAGGGACGCTGCTATCGATATTATTTCTGTTATGTTGTGTAACTGTTTAATGGTGTTATCTTTATTGCTACCCCCTTCCCCGTCAATGTATAGTGTTGGTCCACAGCCTAAACATATTAGTTTAACAAAATCCGCATCTAAAGATAGCCTACGTTATTTCCCCCCTGTGCAATTCCAGTCTCACATCTCAGAGCACACCGTCATTAACAAATACCGGAAACAGACCGAAATAATAATAATACCTTATTCCGAGTGTGCTTGCTTTTGTCTTTGAAAGTCATCACATAACGGCATTGTAATACACGGTTCGGCTGCATTACATATTACATATCTGCCGTAGTTCTGTATTTATAGAGCCCTGATGAGAAGACAAACATGAGGAACTGAAAACGTGACGTGGATCATAAATATATCAGCCATTAAACAACATCTTACATTTCTTTTCACACAATGCGTCTCCTTGCAGTATCAACACTAATTCGGCTCACTTTTATATTTGATCCAATTGGTAGATAGGCTGTATTTACACCATAAAGGTGCACAGTTGATATAAAGGGACACCTGGTGGTTAAAGCATGTTATTGAATTTCAATATTTTTATTATTAGATATTAATACGATCCCTATAAAGTATATTCATTACTCGTTATTCTCTACTAATTGTTAATTAAAGACTGTATGTAATGACTATTTTGCACATCCCTTTCAAGATTTCAAGATTTTCTAAGGTTTATTGACATATCATATACAACTGTGGTGTAGTTCTGCACTGAATGAAACACTTGGGTTGCAGGTTCCTCAATAGTGCATTACAAGACATCTATCAATATTTGTGCATACCTCCAGCAATGTTAACTATGTTGAAGCACTTATTTTAACTGATATTATACATAATGTATTATACTCTTATAGATGTATGTAGATATTTCATCTCCGGCCTTGTCAGGTATTGAACAATCAATAAATAAAGAACACAGAATTGTTGAATATAAAACACAGAATTTATGTGATTATACTAAATGATTTTCAAATAAACACAACTGCATATTTAACTGTTACACATGCTGATGTAACGCAAATGTTCCAACTTGGGATCAATAAAGTATATCTTATCTTAAGCTGATCGATGGCTACTGCCATATTTGCACAATGTGCCTCTGAACCTTGACAAGTGCATGTTTCAGGCTTATCAATTAATGTAATGTAATGTTATCACAGGGGTCACACACATAAGACCAGCTGTTAAATAAAGCTCTTCTGACCTTAGCTGGCATGTGGGTATACATATTAATACTGCCCATTATGGGCACAAGCAATTTTCAGCCATTTATTAATTATATGTTTTAAATGTGAGTGTTTCCTTTCCCCTAAACCTCCAGGGATGTACACAGTTTAATACTGGCAACTTCTTATTATGGGAAATACGAAAACGTCTTTTAAAACTACAACTCCCAGTAGAGACGTGCCATAGAGAACATGTTGCGAAACAGAATAGCCAGCATGTGTAGTTCTGGGGACGGGGGTGGGGGAGGGGGGGACGCGGTGGACCCGTTCAAATCCAGTTTTGGACAGTCTGCCGTGGTTCCATCCCATTTCAAGTGCTGTTCGAGAATCGGCTTAACCCTCGGAGCACACTCTCCAATCACAGAGCTTGAGGACTATCACGGGGTTTGTCAAGAGCACATGGTGTAGTCCAAACGATAGCTGGGGATTCTGGGTAGTGTAGTGTCTTCTGCCATCCTTTACTCCTGGGAATGGACGCTCACATTACCTTTAAGGGCAGCCGACATAAACGAATGCCGTGCTTCCATGAGCGTCAAATCCCGACGCAGATGGGAATACTTTGCAATCAGTTGAAAGCTATTTGCGTCTCTTTATGACGCTGAAGGAGCCTAGGAGCGTCACAATTGGACGCCACGGACACTGACCAAACGTCGCTATTGGACGCTTAGGGAGTGAGAGTGTGTTGATCGACGAGGCTTTTGAAAAAGGCAAGAAGTTTGCCAGAGACGACCCCAGGGTTAGTTTTGTTCATAGTAGTAATACTCATGTCATTTGCTCACTACTAGTATTTTTCTTTACCACCAGGTGTGCAAAAACTACAGGTACATTTAATATATATTATATTATTATCGGTATCGGTCTTGAGAAGCAGGAAGTTATCGGTATCGGTTTCAAAAAACCAATATCGTGCATCCCTAAAAACAATACTCAGTCAGCAAATCAAGACTTACCGGTGATTCCGTTTTTAGGTAAAAAGGAACAAATCCCTGTATTTAATGGAACACTTAAAGTCCTGCTGAGACAATGTTGCCACTGGGAAGTGTTAGAGATTTCTGAAGCTACAGTGAGAGTGCCTCACTTACTTGTGGGCAGCAGCGCCTCACTTGAGCATTCTCCTTTCAGCTCGCAAAGCCAAAAAGGAGCCTGAGAGCCTTTCAATGCCTTCCGATATAATATCAGGATTTGTTTCCAGTTTCATGCATGCAAAAGCACATTTGAATAACATTATTTATTTTGAAAGCTGACATTCATGATATTTGTTGCTGTTTTCAATGCTACTAAAATGTGTCTACTAAAATTTCACAGCCTTCACTTGCTTTAAAACTGCATGTATATAACTTTAAATTGTTGTATATTTTGCAACATGTTAGCAATGTTAGCAAAACTACTTTTTTCCACTATTGGCTATTAAACTTTTCTCAGGAAGTCGAATAAAAATATGTCAACACATTTGGAACAAGAATCTCAACACAACAACAAACAGCAACCAAAAGGATAATATGGCACTCTGGGGAGAAGAACAGCAGAGTCACTGCAGTGTTTTCTTTCAAAAATAATTTCTCAGAGGCATTTTAGAATGCCAGACAATACTATTGAAGTATTGAGCTGGGCGTATACTGTATGGAGAGTACATGGCTGAAACCCATAAACTGACCCTCCAAATCTAACTCATAATGCCTTTAGGTGAAGTTGGACAGATTGAACAGGGAAATACTGAATTTAGGCTCCGTGTTTTTAGGGGCTATGTATAGGAGAGTGGGATGGTCTTCACTCATAAATAAAACAAAGCTTCTGACTGTGTTCCTGAATGTAGAAGTCTCTAGAGGAAGTGCAGTTTGAGTTGTTTTCTCTGTCTCATCTCCTAACATTAAGTAGACCTGCTGATGTGTTGTAGTCATACAGTGCTGCAGGAAATCAGAAAAGTATACATGACATCCTGTAAATCGAAAAAAAAGCCTTTTCTGTTTTCTTTATTTCCTTTGCTATCACACCACAAAGTTTGAGTTGCACAGTACATGTGGGCTCTGATTGTTTAGCTGGCAGCTGGTCATGATCCATGCTGGGTGAATACACTCTATAAAAGAACAACCTAGACTTTAACTCAAATATATAAGTATGCTTATGTTGACATTTTACTACAATAGAATGAGCCTCAATGGGGACATGGACATGCTTTGAAACCGTTGCTTCGCCTGTGTTAGTTTGACACATTGGACTCTCTTTAAAATAATATTTGTTAGCGCATAACTGTTTTCATAATATTGTTATTTTTAACTATCAAAATGTACTACTACCAGTTTTTTCTTACAGCCCATTCCGTTATTCCAAATGAATCGAATAATGTCCATTTAGTAAATGTTCATATAAAATATGTATTTAACCAATAAATAAACAGAGGGTGAGTGTGACTGTTTGTCAAAAATGAGGCTAGTTTCAAATAAAAAGGGCATGTTTTTTTCATAATGACAAGTTGTTATCAACATTCAATTCAAATGAATTAGATTCAACCCGTTTCAAATAATTAATAAATATGGCATGGTCAAATCTGATATATTTTGGTCACTTCAAGTGAAAAATGATGGCAAATTGTATGACTTAAGGCCCAGGCACTACTAAGATTTCAGATGCAGGGTGTTTTCTTCCTATAAATGTCCCAGCCTAGCTCTTTCATGGAAACTGTTAAAGGGTTTTGGCCCATCCCACAATGCTCAAAATGACAACCCTGCTGTAAGCTGAATTAATGTGTAGGTTGCAGTGAGCCCAGCACAGTAATTGAGTATGAGGAATGGGAGCTATAACCATTCCCCATGTTCCCTTGTCCACCTCATCATCTGCCATCTATGTAACTGTCCATCTACTGTCCCCATGGGAATCCATCCCATCATTGCTGGTAATGGCTTTCAGATTGTTCAGATAATGGCTTAACTGAGGTTGACTTGTAACTTCCTGACATGTCTTGATGAGTGGCAGGTCTATAACAGGCATACAGGAATTTTTATTTTAGGTGGTTTAATTGGCAAGCTAAAAGGGAATCTACCTGCTTGAATTGAGCTTACATAATTATAATACATATTTCTTTTTAAAGTTGTTTAACTTTGAAAGCCCGCCATATCCGAAGATAATTTTGGAGACCTAATTTTGCTAATCAAAAAGTTATCTGTTAACAAAACCTCAATGCTGCTGCCTGGGTTGAACTTGAGTTGAAATCAATAAGCAACCATATAATGAAACAGGGAAGATAATGAGAAACCATTAAGGTAAAATAAACTGCTTTAAACCTTTTATTTCTTGTCTGTTTTGGAGACTTTCTCTTTCAAAACCTCACTACAACTGACACAGATTCACAATAATGTCCAGTGACCGCCTCTATAGGCTCCAAGTGTATATGTTTTTCTTCTTCTAAGTACCCTTTAAATCACCATTTTCGAAAACAGTGATATTTCAGTCATCCTACGTGTTGCATATAAAACAAAACAAAAATGGGGGTAGATGAATCCACTTTGCTACTATAAACACTATTTCCCTGCCAGCAGAACCATTACATGTACATAAGGATCAGCTTTGCAGCCTTTAACTATGCTAAGTACCAATATTACATTGTTGGTCATCTTGTTAGAAAACCATTTGTGTGTCTGGAATATAGGACCTGTGCCCTCTGAATTCAAGGACACTATATGCTGAAGGACAGCACTCAGAATCACTTAAATTGACATAAAACCTAATTAGTGGTTCCTGCATGTCCATGATTCTGTATTTCTTTAGGTGACCAGGCAGGGTCTATTCTTAAGCTCTCCCATGGCAACATCACAACAAGGTATTGTTAAAAGAACAATGATACGACTGAGTAAAAGGTTGTACCTTACTCTACTATCCATTTTACCAATATGTGGTCAATATCAATTTGTGTACGTCCAAACTGCTGTGTAAACTGTTTTGACAGTCATATAAGCTATACTGTATGTGCTGTCACTCTGTCAAGTTGCAAAAAACAAAACTAAAACAGCACATCAGAAACATGGTAAAATGGTGAATATGCACACCTGTTAAAGGACATCTTTCAAAGGGAAAACATTGTAAGGAGTACAAAATGGTAGATAATTAAGCGTATGTGGTGGATGGCTTTGCACATACAATAGAGAGTTGGTGTGCATTCTCTGTATTTAATCATGCATATCCATGTATGTACTGTTATACCTTAAAGGTCCCCTATTATACTGTTTTTCATCAATATAATATAGGTCTCAGATATACAAAACATGTCTCTGAAGTGTTTGGCTCAAAAATACCAAACAGATCATGCGTTGCAGCATCCCATAATCCCCTCTGTTTCAGCCCTGTTTCAAAAGTGCTGATTCTCTGTCAGTTACATTAGATGAAAATAAGGCGCCACTCCCCGCGCCCCTAATAAACGTAGCCGGCCAATCAGGGGCGAGCCTACCTGAATGCGTGCGCAGGCACACAGTATATAAGGCGGCCATGCCTCCTGACTGTCATCCTTTTCTCTTCAGCGAACAGGATAAACAACTGAGCAAATAACGTGAAAGAAAGCCCCGGCCCTGTCCTACATGCCCTGGCTTAATCACGGGTGCCGATCCCCACCGCTTTTGTTTAGAGTGTTTGGGGCCTGACCACGCCGTGGACGGCGTGAACCATTCCCCGTCCTGTAATGCCTGCCGAATGCTCCCACGGCTCAGGCGCCAGCACCGTCTGGAGCACTTCCAGGCTCACTATGTCTCGCCGGGGAGGACCAGGTGGACCTCGAGGTGGTGGAGATGGAGGAACAGGATGTGGCCGGGGAGGTGCCATTCACATTCGCCATTCAGGATGGGCGGAGGGGAAAAAGCCTCTGCCCCCGCTGACTCGTGACCGCACCTAGCGTAACAACTCAGATTAATGCATTTTACCGTCTGGGTGAAGACTGCATTATGGCGAGCTCCCACAAGAGCGTGCCGCGGTGCATTCAGGGACCTCAGTAGAAAATCAGCCCTTTCTGTATCAGGCCCCCATGGGCCAAACTTCCTTTCATGGAGTGTTTGGTGGCAGAGTGGGCCGCCAGTGAGTACCACAGCTTCCGGGCTGATTACTTGTCCCCTAACACAGTGTTACGGGGAATGGAAGCTCAGCTGTGTACTGACAAAGTGGATGTACAGGACACTGATACGGGGTTACTCACTCCAGTTTTGTAGCATCCCTCCTCCATTCAGCGGCATAAGAGAGGCAAATCTATCATCCAGGAGGAGATAGGTTTCCTTTCGGCAGAGATTCAGGCCCTGTTGCAAAAACAGGCAGTGTCAGTTGTGCACTCTCAGCACAGAGAAAAGGGGCTTTATTCCATGTACTTCCTGGTTCCCAAGAAGACAGGGGAATTCAGACCCATTTTGGATCATCGCAGCCTTAATCAGCACATTGCCTGCAAAAAATGTCATATGTTAAACATAAAACAGTTAATGGAACTAGTGCAGCCAGGCGATTGGTTTGCAACCATCGACCTGAAGGACGCTTACTTTCATGTCGAAATTGCTCCAAGGCACAGAAAGTATTTGCGTTTTGCCTTCCAGGGGATAGCCTACGAGTACAACAGACTACCGTTCGGCTACTACCTATCCCCACGCACGTTCAGCAAATGTGTGGCCACAGCGCTTCAGCCGCTTCGTGAAAATGGCATGAGGGTTTTTTCTTGTTGAGGTCGCCTTGTGGACCACAGCAGAGAACCTGTGGTTGTGGGCTTCAGAGAATGTGTTATCTCTGAGGGTCCTTCACGTCCCGGGACTGGAGAACAGGGAGCCGACCTCATGTCAAGAGGCGGGCTCCTCTCAGGCTGCTTCACCCGGAGGTGGGCCCAGTTCGGGAGAGCGGCGCAACAGCCGCCTGTGGTTACAGTACCCTGTGGTTACAGTACCCTGTGGTTACAGTACCCTGTGGTTTCCATGGCTCGGCGGGACAATCCGCCCTTGGGGTGGACGCGTTTGCACATGAGCCATGGCCAAGAAAGCTGCTCTACGCCTTTCCGCCGCTGCGTCTCATTCTCCCCCTCCTGGAGAGTGTGAGACGAGAACGTCTGTCAGTCATCCTAGTGGCCCCAGATCGCCGCTGGGCGCCGTGGTACGCAGAGGTGACACAGATGATGGTGGGCCAGCCCTGGGCGATTCCTCAGGTCTGGGGGTACTGTCTCAGGTGCAATAGGGGCGTTACCCTTTCTGGGCCAACCTCTCCAGGCTTGGCTCCTGAGAGGGACAGGCTGAGACAGGGGGGACTGTCTGACAAAGTTATTCAGACTATCCAGGCAGCAAGAGCGGGATCCACCACAGCCTGTTACAGGCCAAAGTGGTTGGGATTCCAGCGATGGTGTGAAGAGGGGAGTCTAGAGCCCCTATCTTGTACGCTGGGCTCTATTCTGTCCTACTTGCAGTTACTGGTGGACAGGGGGCTTGCTCATTCCACAATTAAAGTGTATGCAGCAGCCATTTCGTCCTGCTATGAGGGATTTGACGGCAGGTCTGCCTTCAGTCAGCCGCTTATGACGCAGTTTTTGCAGGGGGTCAGGAGACAGTGCCCAGTGGTGCATGCCTCCTCCCCGCAATGGGATCTGCCGTTGGTGCTCGAGGCTCTGGTCACATAACCATTTGAGCCTCTGGAGATCTCCTCCCTGAAAGCGCTGTCATTGAAAACAGCTTTGCTGCTTGCCCTGACTTCGGCCAAGAGTGTCCGAGCTGACCGCTCTGTCGGTGCACCCGAGTTGCCTTTTGATCCGGGGTGACCGTAGCGGGGCGACACTCAGACTGAACCCTCCTTTGTTCCCAAGAATCTGAGGAGTTTGTTCAGGTCGAGGGCTATACAGCTAGACGGCTTTAGTCTTCCACCACATATTGGGGACAGGGAGGCTAAATTGCACCTCTTCTGCCCGGTGTGTGCGCTGGCATTATTTGTAGCCTTTATTTAACCAGGTGAAAGCCCCTTGAGATCAAAATATCTCTTTTTCAAGGGTGACCTGCAGGACATTGGTTACACATGTAACATAAAAACAAAAGAACAACAATAAGGACGACATACAACATAAATTACAGGGTACAGTTTACAAACTCTATTTACAGTGACAGGTACCATGAGTATCAAACAGCATGTCACCCAGCCGAGTTTTAACACTAGAACCGCCAACGAGTACAGTTTACCCGCAGGCAGCTGTTTTTTGATTGTATGTAACTTTTTTTCCATAACATATTAAAGTCTCCCAGTCCGTGACTTTTCCTGAAAGTGTGTATAGCACCCTCTGTTGTTAAAAATGGTCAATAGGAAGTCAGATTGAAGACATCGCCATTTGATTTATACCCATATCCGCCAGCGGGTAATATTTACATCATAGAAAATGCAGCGTAAACATGACGTGTTGCTATAGCAACGCCTTTTGTCTACTGTGGTTCCTTATAGAGAGAGAGAGAGAGAGAGAGAGAGAGAGAGAGAGAGAGAGAGAGAGAGAGAGAGAGAGAGAGAGAGAGAGAGAGAAACATCTTGGAGAATACAAGATCTTGGATGACTGAGCTCACGTTGAGGACGTAATGCATGCAGGTTACGTGCCAGTTGAATAAAGATGGACACTCGGAATGAGAGAAGTAGTCCGCGTCGTCTGTTTATGTAGACAATTATATGTCCAAGAACAGAACATTACTGATGGATCGATAGATAGTTATAGATAGAGGGAGAGAGAGAGATAGAGACATTTGTACCTAAACAAAACACAAGTCTAACACCAAGCGTTTAAATCAGCACTGGTAGGTAGCGATCTTGTATACTTCATGCTAGCTGCATGAAGTATAAAAATATGAAAAGCTGAGAGTCCACAGATTCTATTGGTTTAAGTTTCATCCCTGTGCGATCAAAACTCACTGTTCTGTATGATAAATAAAAGAACATTGTACCTTGCAAATCAATAGCGGGTACATTTGACCCGTTGGCGGTTTTAGGTATACAGCGAACTCTGGCGGTTCTATTGTTAAAATGATGCAGGGGAACCAAAGTGCTCAGTTTTAAACATTTTTGCAGACTGTTCCAAGTAAGTGGAGCTACACAACTAAAAGCTTTCTTCCCTAAGACAGTCCTAGCACTTGGCACATTTAATAAAACCACACCATGAGATCTCAGGCAATAAGTACTTTCAATTTGTCGAGAGATCAGAGAGCAGATATAAGAAGGTAGTTTACCCAACATGGCTTTGTAGATGAACATGTACCAATGACTAAGCCTCCGTACAGTAAGTGAAGGCAGACCTGTTTTGGCATACAGGGTACAGTGATGTGTAAGTGCTTTACAGTTAGTAACAAATCTCAGAGCACTGTGATAGGCGGCATCTAACTTTTCCAGGCAATGGGCAGGTGCATTCATAATATCAAATCACCATAGTCCAGCACAGGTAAAAAGGTCGGAGTGACTAGCCTTTTCCTGGCTTCAAATGAGAAACAGGACTTGTTTCTAAAAAAGAAACCTAGTCTAACCCTCAGCTTTTTAAGCAGGTTATTGCCATGAAAATAAGACAGCCCACCACCATTACCTGTTGACAATTTGCCACTTCTATATTTAAGGCCAACAATTCGATTGCTTACTGATATATTTGGAAACTAATGTGGTTACACTGAACTTATTTTTAACATAAATGGCAACACCACCACCTTTATTAGGCCGGTCGGTACGATACACATTATAACCATTTAAGGCAATGTCAGAGGCCAAAATAGAGTTATTTAGCCATGTTTCTGATAAAACAATGACGTCAGCGTCAGTCGAGCTTGTCCAAATGCGGACAAAATTTTGTTTACCTAACAGACTGCGCACATTCAAGTGGATGAAACCCAAACCAGACCTAGCTTTAAAATCAGCAGGAGTAGCGATCTGACTACTACTACTACTGAGCGGACCAGGGCTAGGTTGTACATTTCCTGACAGTAATAACAACAACAAAAACAGGCATATTTTCCTCTTAAGGCGAGACACCCCAGGTGAATAGGGTACTTTTTTTTAACTTAAAAGGTATCAGCTAGACATTTCTCCAGTTAATTACTTACAATAAGGCAATTGTTTTTTTGTATTACAAGTTTTCTGAAATAGCATGTTTAAATATGCAAATTATCCCTTATCTCATTAAATATGCACATATTTTAACACATTTCAGGAATCGAAATCTGAACTTTGTATAAGCCAGGTTAAAAATTCTTGTTTCATTTTGTAGTCATATTAGTATCTAAGGCTTTTACAGAAGAGATATTGGATATCTCTTTTTATCACTCCATACATCAGAAAATACTGTCAACAGCCCTAAAATATCAATTTTTCGCCATGTTTTTAGGTATACAATGTTGTATAATTCAGGCTATGAATGATATAGAACAAACCCTTCTGTAAAAGCCTTTATAATATTGATAGGAATATAACTGGAAGGTTTGTGTGTATGTACGTGCTACTGAAGTTGACATTTCGAACTCAGAGTAGGAGAAAAAACTCATTTTGAGAAAACCACCTAAAGATTGCAGTGTGGCGCTAGCTAAACCCTCCTGTTCTTTGGATGATAGCTTGCGCATCGACGCACTCCATGAAGGTATTTCATTTTGGGGTCATTTGTTTTTTGTATAACCTTGCTTCGTGCAAGTGACAATTTTTTTTCCGCCATTCTTTTGCCCTTTTGAGATTTCTATTTATAGCGGAAAGCTAACCAGGAAGTGTTTTAGCACACCACATGACGCATCTGAACGAATCACGTTGTCAGAAATGTACACCAGCCAATGAGATTTAGTTTCTTGGTTTAAGACCTACTTTCACAATTGGTTACTGATACAAAGGAAATGACCATATATGGATCTGATGAGATTGTGCAGGAGAGACACAGCTTTCCAACGATATCTCGGTTGACATGTTGCACACAGCGGTCGCGGTACTTTATGTTACGTTAGAATGCACATTTTTGGTGAATTTAGGAGAAATCTACAGACGCAAAGACAAACTATAGTAAAATAAACACTTGAATGTGTATTTTGTACGTTTTCCTTCCAAAAGCCTGAAAGAAAACATGTTATAGAATCAAAATAGCAAAAAATCTCAAAATTGACCAGTACTTGAAAAACGATGTTTTTGCCTGCCGTTTCTCACCTTAAAGGACACACATGCATTGTCATCTACTTTAGAATCACCGGAAAAGTCTGCGAGATTGATTAGAGCTTAAGAAGCAGTCTGAAGAACCATCATCGCAGGCAAACAAAAAAGACAAACATAATTTGTCAAACTGATTGCCTGTGACAGCTGTCAATCTGATCAAAAGATGTGTTTCAATGGTATTAAAACTAGAAAAACGCGGCTGAATCGGTTAATCCAGGTTTTTAACATCTCTTATAAAAAATTATTTCATTTATAATCCATAATTCCATTTTTATGTAAGAATCTCAGAGCAAAAGTTAGCTGCTAATGGTAGCCACCAGAGTGGCTGCTGCTTCCGGTCTTGGCTATGCGGCAGTCCAGCACAGTCTAACACACACACATGACCAAATAAGGAGTGAGAGTGACATGTAGCCAAAACCGGAAGCTGCATACACTCTGGTGATTACCATTAGCAGCTAACTTTTGTGCTCCGATTTTTACATAAAAATGGAATTATGGATTATAAACAATTGCTTCAAAGCCACAGATACATTATAAACCTATGGATCAACCGATTCAGCCACGTTTTTTTCTCGTTTTAATGCCATTGAACACGTATTTTGATCAGATTGACAGCTACGGTGAGACGATCTCCCGTAAAAGCTCTGTAAAAGGTACGTGTTGAGATGTCTGTGTTTGCTTCCCCTGTTGCGAGATCGGATCGCTTAGATACTATACTTAAATAATCTGTGGAGTCTCAGCTTTAATCGAATTAGTATGTGCAGTTTCGATAAGTAATAAGGGTATCTTTATTTTGAATTCTGTGCCAAAGTGCGTTAGCATTTTTTTTTTTTAAATGAAAAAACCGCACGTCCCTGCGGTGTGAATATCGCGCATGCACATATCGCGGTTATCGCCATGACACGGTATATCGTTCAGCCCTAGTGTGTGCCATGTGTGCCTTTCCTTTGGTAGGAAAATAACGTTGTTTACATGTGTACATTCATGTAATACCATAAAAAACAGCTACACTACTCTAGAACATGTGGATGTAAGGGAAAAAGGATATGTGAGGAGCCGGTTTGCATTTTATTTGAAGTTTACTTAAGGACTTATTTTTCCCCAAAAACATTTAGTCATCTCTTCAGGTATAAAAGTAGAAGGGACTTTAATAGGTGCCAGTAAACCTGATAACTCACTGAGCTTTGTAGTCAAAGAGAGTCCCATCTTTCAGCAACATGTTTGTAGCAGTTCCTGAATAAATGGCACAATTATATAAATAAATAAACGAGATATATTCCATGGTGAATTAAACCTCTATCAGTAGCCTCAGACCACAGCTTTCAGAGCAGCACACATTATGGCCGTCACGTCTCTGGGATTACAGCTATTACTTATTTATTTATTTACCTTTATAGAAAAGCAGTCATCAATCCTCTGTGACAAACATACAGTGTAGTCAGCTCCCCTAAGGCTCCATGTCTAATGACCATATACCTGTCCTCAGCTTCCTCTGCTCTGACAGCCAGTGGACATTTCCATGTGCTTAGTTAAAGCAGAATCATTCAAAAATATACTTGAGCCATTTAGTAATGTTTTCATGGCCCAAGTTGTTGTTTTCTCCCTTCTGTGTGCATGACTCAAATGCTAGCATTGTACTATCAGGCTTGAGAATTATCAGCGTAAGTTGTGTATAAACGCCAACGTGCTGTTATCACTGTGAAGCTGATAGAAAACCAAAGAGCGGCAATTGCTGTGTGGGCAGTTAATATGTTAACTTACCTTGTAAACAATTAGTGGTGCACGATAATTATCGGCCCGATAATTATCGGTCCCGATATTAGGAATTATGACGTCATCCCGATAAACCTGATAAAAGTATTAATAGCCCCGATAATATACAATATATCTTTTGGGTAAAAAAAAGAAAAAATACTGCGTGTGTGGTGGGTTGGGATGAGGGGCGCTTTTTTTCCCTCGGCTCCTCCCGTTTTGCCAGTACTGTGGTATTAGTGGTTTAGGAAGAGGGGAGTTTTTCACAAATCCAGCGCTCCCTAACTCATGCCTGGCTGTGACGTAAATGGTGGTGCGGCCGTGAAGCCAGGACCAGTAAACAAACATGTCGTCCGTAGTATAGGACTATTTCAAAGTTTCAGAGTTAGATAGTTCGCTTGCTATTTGTATAACAAATACAATGCAGAAGTTCCACGAGGAGGGAAAAGGCAACGAGCTATAATACTTCCAACCTGATTAGTCCCCTGAACATCGCCATCGCTACGATGGTGTGGTTAAAAGCGTACGAAGACGCCTGCGCTGCTAAACTAGACGGCGAATCCAAAGCCAGCTGCAAAGGCACCGGGGCTTTTACCTATCGACGCAACACACTCTCACTCCCTAAGTGTCCAATAGCGACGTTTGGTCAGTGTCCGTGCGTCCAATTGTGACGCTCCTAGGCTCCTTCAGCGTCATAAAGGGACGCAAATAGCTTTCAACTGATTGCAATGTATTCCCATCTGCGTCGGGATTTGACGCTCATGGAAGCACGGCATTCGTTTATGCCGGCTGCCCTTAAAGGCAATGTGAGCATCCATTCCCATTGGATAACGGAGAATTTTACACCCGGAAGAAGTACTCCTCTTACTGTCGATTGATTTTACAGTGATATCTGCACTACTCATCGACTAAAAAACACCAGATTATCCTTGTTAATTACACAACATTGATTGGTTTAAATTTTGTGTACAATGCTTTTGTATTTTTCCCCTTCGATTCGGAGAAACAAATATGTTTTCTGAGTAAAGGATGGCAGAAGACACTACACTACCCAGAATCCCCAGCTATCGTTTGGCCTACACCATGTGCTCTGTTTGACAAACCCCGTTTTTTCACCATTCATATCCGATGGCTGGCGTCTATGTCACGTGATCTTCAAATGTCTCCTCCCTGCAGAAAAAAAAACATGGCCGAACTTCGTTTTATTCTAGGTGTAAAATGCCTATTTTAAAGTTTAGTTGGCCATTAAAATGCGTTTTGATGTCATTTGATGCGAGAAATATGAGTTGTATATTTCAGATATGTGTGCAGTGGATGTACATGATCTTTAGTTTGCTAGTTATTACGAAGATTACTTCAGGAAATCGCGACGTTTTCATTGTTACCAAGGTGGTTGCTAGGGACGCCTGCTATCGATATTATTTCTGTTATGTGTGTAACTGTTTTAATGGTGTTATCTTTATTGCTACCCCCCCTTCCCCGTCAATGTATAGGTTGGTCCACAGCCTAAACATATTAGTTTAACAAAATCCGCACTAAAGATAGCCTACGTTATTTCCCCCCTGTGCAATTCCAGTCTCACATCTCAGAGCACACCGTCATTAACAAATACCGGAAAACAGACCGAAATAATAATAATACCTTATTCCGAGTGTGCTTGCTTTTGTCTTGAAAGTCATCACATAACGGCATTGTAATACACGGTTCGGCTGCATTACATATTACATATCTGCCGTAGTTCTGTATTTATAGAGCCCTGATGAGAAGACAAACATGAGGAACTGAAAACGTGACGTGGATCATAAATATATCAGCCATTAAACAAAACATCTTACATTTCTTTTCACACAATGCGTCTCTTGCAGTATCAACACTAATTCGGCTCACTTTTATATTTGATCCAATTGGTAGATAGGCTGTATTTACACCATAAGGTGCACAGTTGATATAAAGGGACACCTGGGGTTAAAGCATGTTATTGAATTTCAATATTTTTATTATTAGATATTAATACGATCCCTATAAAGTATATATCATTACTCGTTATTCTCTACTAATTGTTAATTAAAGGACTGTATGTAATGACTATTTTGAACATCCCTTTCAAGATTTCAAGATTTATAGGTTTATTGACATATCATATACAACTGTGGTGTAGTTCTGCACTGAATGAAACACTTGGGTTGCAGGTTCCTCAATAGTGCATTACAAGACATCTATCAATATTTGTGCATACCTCCAGCAATGTTAACTATGTTGAAGCACTTATTTTAACTGATACTTATACATAATGTATTATACTCTTATAGATGTATGTAGATATTTCATCTCCGGCCTTGTCAGGTATTGAACAATCAATAAATAAAGAACACAGAATTGTTGAATATAAAACACAGAATTTATGTGATTATACTAAATGATTTTCAATAACACAACTGCATATTTAACTGTTACACATGCTGATGTAACGCAAATGTTCCAACTTGGGATCAATAAAGTATATCTTATCTTAAGCTGATCGATGGCTACTGCCATATTTGCACAATGTGCCTCTGAACCTTGACAAGTGCATGTTTCAGGCTTATCAATTAATGTAATGTAATGTTATCACAGGGGTCACACACATAAGACCAGCTGTTAAATAAAGCTCTTCTGACCTTAGCTGGCATGTGGGTATACATATTAATACTGCCCATTATGGGCACAAGCAATTTCAGCCATTTATTAATTATATGTTTTAAATGTGAGTGTTTCCTTTCCCCTAAACCTCCAGGATGTACACAGTTTAATACTGGCAACTTCTTATTATGGGAAATACGAAAACGTCTTTTAAAACTACAACTCCCAGTAGAGACGTGCCATAGAGAACATGTTGCGAAACAGAATAGCCAGCATGTGTAGTTCTGGGGACGGGGGGGGGGGGGGGACGCGTGGACCCGTTCAAATCCAGTTTTGGACAGTCTGCCGTGGTTCCATCCCATTTCAAGTGCTGTTCGAGAATCGCTTAACCCTCGGAGCACACTCTCCAATCACAGAGCTGAGGACTATCACGGGGTTTGTCAGAGCACATGGTGTAGTCCAAACGATAGCTGGGGATTCTGGGTAGTGTAGTGTCTTCTGCCATCCTTTACTCCTGGGAATGGACGCTCACATTACCTTTAAGGGCAGCCGAATAAACGAATGCCGTGCTTCCATGAGCGTCAATCCCGACGCAGATGGAATACTTTGCAATCAGTTGAAAGCTATTTGCGTCTCTTTATGACGCTGAAGGAGCCTAGGAGCGTCACAATTGGACGCCACGGACACTGACAAACGTCGCTATTGGACGCTTAGGGAGTGAGAGTGTGTTGATCGACGAGGCTTTTTGAAAAGGCAAGAAGTTTGCCAGAGACGACCCCAGGGTTAGTTTTGTTCATAGTAGTAATACTCATGTCATTTGCTCACTACTAGTATTTTCTTTACCACCAGGTGTGCAAAAACTACAGGTACATTTAATATATATTATATTATTATCGGTATCGGTTCTTGAGAAGCAGGAAGTTATCGGATATCGGTTTCAAAAAACCAATATCGTGCATCCCTAAAAACAATACTCAGTCAGCAAAATCAAGACTTACCGGTGATTCCGTTTTAGGTAAAAAGGAACAAATCCCTGTATTTAATGGAACACTTAAAGTCCTGCTGAGACAATGTTGCCACTGGGAAGTGTTAGAGATTTCTGAAGCTACAGTGAGAGTGCCTCACTTACTTGTGGGGCAGCAGCGCCATCACTTGAGCATTCTCCTTTCAGCTCGCAAAGCCAAAAAGGAGCCTGAGAGCCTTTTCAATGCCTTCCGATATAATATCAGGATTTGTTTCCAGTTTCATGCATGCAAAAGCACATTGAATAACATTATTTATTTTGAAAGCTTGACATTCATGATATTTGTTGCTGTTTTCAATGCTACTAAAATGTGTCTACTAAATTTCACAGCCTTCACTTGCTTTAAAACTGCATGTATATAACTTTAAATTGTTGTATATTTGCAACATGTTAGCAATGTTAGCAAAACTACTTTTTTCCACTATTGGCTATTAACCTTTTCTCAGGAAGTCGAATAAAAATATGTCAACAATTGTGGAACAAGAATCTCAACACAACAACAAACAGCAACCAAAAGGATAATATGGCACTCTGGGGAGAAGAACAGCAGAGTCACTGCGTGTTTTCTTTCAAAAATAATTTCTCAGAGGCATTTTAGAATGCCAGACAATACTATTGAAGTATTGAGCTGGGCGTATACTGTATGGAGAGTACATGGCTGAAACCCATAAACTGACCCTCCAAATCTAACTCATAATGCCTTTAGGTTGAAGTTGGACAGATTGACCAGGGAAATACTGAATTTAGGCTCCGTGTTTTTTAGGGGCTATGTATAGGAGAGTGGGATGGTCTTCACTCATAATAAAACAAAGCTTCTGACTGTGTTCCTGAATGTGGAAGTCTCTAGAGGAAGTCAGTTTGAGTTGTTTTCTCTGTCTCATCTCCTAACATTAAGTAGACCTGCGATGTGTTGTAGTCATACAGTGCTGCAGGAAATCAGAAAAGTATACATGACAATCCTGTAAATCGAAAAAAAAGCCTTTTCTGTTTTCTTTATTTCCTTTGCTATCACACCACAAAGTTGAGTTGCACAGTACATGTGGGCTTCTGATTGTTTAGCTGGCAGCTGGTCATGATCCATGCTGGGTGAATACACTCTATAAAAGAACAACCTAGACTTTAAACTCAAATATATAAGTATGCTTATGTTGACATTTTACTACAAATAGAATGAGCCTCAATCGGGGAATGGACATGCTTGAAACCGTTGCTTCGCCTGTGTTAGTTGACACATTGGACTCCTCTTAAAATAATATTTGTTAGCGCATAACTGTTTTCATAATATTGTTATTTTTAACTATCAAAAGGTACTACTACCAGTTTTTCTTACAGCCCATTCGTTATTCCAAATGAATCGAATAATGTCCATTTAGTAAATGTTCATATAAATATGTATTTAACCAATAAATAAACAGAGGGTGAGTGTGACTGTTTGTCAAAATGAGGCTAGTTTCAAATAAAAAGGGCATGTTTTTTTCATAATGACCAGTTGTTATCAACATTCAATCAAATGAATTAGATTCAACCCGTTTCAAATAATTAATAAATATGGCATGGTCAAATCTGATATTATTTTGGTCACTTCAAGTGAAAAATGATGGCAAATTGTATGACTTAAGGCCAGGCACTACTAAGATTTCAGATGCAGGGTGTTTTCTTCCTATAAATGTCCCAAGCCTAGATCATTCATGGAAACTGTTAAAGGGTTTTGGCCCATCCCACAATGCTCAAAATGACAACCCTGCTGTAAGCTGAATTAATGTGTAGGTTGCAGTGAGCCCAGCACAGTAATTGAGTATGAGGAATGGGAGCTATAACCATTCCCCATGTTCCCTTGTCCACCTCATCATCTGCCATCTATGTAACTGTCCATCTACTGTCCCCATGGGAATCCATCCCATCATTGCTGGTAATGGCTTTCAGATTGTTCAGATAATGGCTTAACTGAGGTTGACTTGTAACTTCCTGACATGTCTTGATGAGTGGCAGGTCTATAACAGGCATACAGGAATTTTTATTTTAGGTGGTTTAATTGGCAAGCTAAAAGGGAATCTACCTGCTTGAATTGAGCTTACATAATTATAATACATATTTCTTTTTAAAGTTGTTTAACTTTGAAAGCCCGCCATATCCGAAGATAATTTTGGAGACCTAATTTTGCTAATCAAAAAGTTATCTGTTAACAAAAACCTCAATGCTGCTGCCTGGGTTGAACTTGAGTTGAAAATCAATAAAGCAACCATATAATGAAACAGGGAAGATAATGAGAAACCATTAAGGTAAAATAAACTGCTTTTAAACCTTTTATTTCTTGTCTGTTTTGGAGACTTTCTCTTTCAAAACCTCACTACAACTGACACAGATTCACAATAATGTCAGTGAAAGCACTCTATAGGCTCCAAGTGTTATGTTTTTCTTCTTCTAAGTACCCTTTAAATACCATTTTCGAAAACAGTGATATTTCAGTCATCCTACGTGTTGCATATAAAACAAAACAAAAATGGGGTAGATGAATCCACTTTGCTACTATAAAACACTATTTCCCTGCAGCAGAACCATTACATGTACATAAGATCAGCTTTGCAGCCTTTAACTATGCTAAGTACCAATTATTACATGTTGGTCATCTTGTTAGAAAACCATTTGTGTGTCTGGAATATAGGACCTGTGCCCTCTGAATTCAAGGACACTATATGCTGAAGGACAGCACTCAGAATCACTTAAATTGACATAAAACCTAATTAGTGGTTCCTGCATGTCCATGATTCTGTATTTCTTTAGGTGACCAGGCAGGGTCTATTCTTAAGCTCTCCCATGGCAACATCACAACAAGGTATTGTTAAAAGAACAATGATACGACTGAGTAAAAGGTTGTACCTTACTCTACTATCCATTTTACCAATATGTGGTCAATATCAATTTGTGTACGTCCAAACTGCTGTGTAAACTGTTTTGACAGTCATATAAGCTATACTGTATGTGCTGTCACTCTGTCAAGTTGCAAAAAACAAAACTAAAACAGCACATCAGAAACATGGTAAAATGGTGAATATGCACACCTGTTAAAGGACATCTTTCAAAGGGGAAAACATTGTAAGGAGTACAAAATGGTAGATAATTAAGCGTATGTGTGTGGATGGCTTTGCACATACAATAGAGAGTTGGTGTGCATTCTCTGTATTTAATCATGCATATCCATGTATGTACTGTTATACCTTAAAGGTCCCCTATTATACTGTTTTTCATCAATATAATATAGGTCTCAGATATACAAAACATGTCTCTGAAGTGTTTGGCTCAAAAATACCAAACAGATCATGCGTTGCAGCATCCCATAATCCCCTCTGTTTCAGCCCTGTTTCAAAAGTGCTGATTCTCTGTCAGTTACATTAGATGAAAATAAGGCGCCACTCCCCGCGCCCCTAATAAACGTAGCCGGCCAATCAGGGGCGAGCCTACCTGAATGCGTGCGCAGGCACACAGTATATAAGGCGGCCATGCCTCCTGACTGTCATCCTTTTCTCTTCAGCGAACAGGATAAACAACTGAGCAAATAACGTGAAAGAAAGCCCCGGCCCTGTCCTACATGCCCTGGCTTAATCACGGGTGCCGATCCCCACCGCTTTTGTTTAGAGTGTTTGGGGCCTGACCACGCCGTGGACGGCGTGAACCATTCCCCGTCCTGTAATGCCTGCCGAATGCTCCCACGGCTCAGGCGCCAGCACCGTCTGGAGCACTTCCAGGCTCACTATGTCTCGCCGGTGGAGGACCAGGTGGACCTCGAGGTGGTGGAGATGGAGGAACAGGATGTGGCCGGGGAGGTGCCATTCACATTCGCCATTCAGGATGGGCGGAGGGGAAAAAGCCTCTGCCCCCGCTGACTCGTGACCGCACCTAGCGTAACAACTCAGATTAATGCATTTTACCGTCTGGGTGAAGACTGCATTATGGCGAGCTCCCACAAGAGCGTGCCGCGGTGCATTCAGGGACCTCAGTAGAAAATCAGCCCTTTCTGTATCAGGCCCCCATGGGCCAAACTTCCTTTCATGGAGTGTTTGGTGGCAGAGTGGGCCGCCAGTGAGTACCACAGCTTCCGGGCTGATTACTTGTCCCCTAACACAGTGTTACGGGGAATGGAAGCTCAGCTGTGTACTGACAAAGTGGATGTACAGGACACTGATACGGGGTTACTCACTCCAGTTTTGTAGCATCCCTCCTCCATTCAGCGGCATAAGAGAGGCAAATCTATCATCCCAGGAGGAGATAGGTTTCCTTTCGGCAGAGATTCAGGCCCTGTTGCAAAAACAGGCAGTGTCAGTTGTGCACTCTCAGCACAGAGAAAAGGGGCTTTATTCCATGTACTTCCTGGTTCCCAAGAAGACAGGGGAATTCAGACCCATTTTGGATCATCGCAGCCTTAATCAGCACATTGCCTGCAAAAAATGTCATATGTTAAACATAAAACAGTTAATGGAACTAGTGCAGCCAGGCGATTGGTTTGCAACCATCGACCTGAAGGACGCTTACTTTCATGTCGAAATTGCTCCAAGGCACAGAAAGTATTTGCGTTTTGCCTTCCAGGGGATAGCCTACGAGTACAACAGACTACCGTTCGGCTACTACCTATCCCCACGCACGTTCAGCAAATGTGTGGCCACAGCGCTTCAGCCGCTTCGTGAAAATGGCATGAGGGTTTTTTCTTGTTGAGGTCGCCTTGTGGACCACAGCAGAGAACCTGTGGTTGTGGGCTTCAGAGAATGTGTTATCTCTGAGGGTCCTTCACGTCCCGGGACTGGAGAACAGGGAGCCGACCTCATGTCAAGAGGCGGGCTCCTCTCAGGCTGCTTCACCCGGAGGTGGGCCCAGTTCGGGAGAGCGGCGCAACAGCCGCCTGTGGTTACAGTACCCTGTGGTTACAGTACCCTGTGGTTACAGTACCCTGTGGTTTTCCATGGCTCGGCGGGACAATCCGCCCTTGGGGTGGACGCGTTTGCACATGAGCCATGGCCAAGAAAGCTGCTCTACGCCTTTCCGCCGCTGCGTCTCATTCTCCCCCTCCTGGAGAGTGTGAGACGAGAACGTCTGTCAGTCATCCTAGTGGCCCCAGATCGCCGCTGGGCGCCGTGGTACGCAGAGGTGACACAGATGATGGTGGGCCAGCCCTGGGCGATTCCTCAGGTCTGTGGGGTACTGTCTCAGGTGCAATAGGGGCGTTACCCTTTCTGGGCCAACCTCTCCAGGCTTGGCTCCTGAGAGGGACAGGCTGAGACAGGGGGGACTGTCTGACAAAGTTATTCAGACTATCCAGGCAGCAAGAGCGGGATCCACCACAGCCTGTTACAGGCCAAAGTGGTTGGGATTCCAGCGATGGTGTGAAGAGGGGAGTCTAGAGCCCCTATCTTGTACGCTGGGCTCTATTCTGTCCTACTTGCAGTTACTGGTGGACAGGGGGCTTGCTCATTCCACAATTAAAGTGTATGCAGCAGCCATTTCGTCCTGCTATGAGGGATTTGACGGCAGGTCTGCCTTCAGTCAGCCGCTTATGACGCAGTTTTTGCAGGGGGTCAGGAGACAGTGCCCAGTGGTGCATGCCTCCTCCCCGCAATGGGATCTGCCGTTGGTGCTCGAGGCTCTGGTCACATAACCATTTGAGCCTCTGGAGATCTCCTCCCTGAAAGCGCTGTCATTGAAAACAGCTTTGCTGCTTGCCCTGACTTCGGCCAAGAGTGTCCGAGCTGACCGCTCTGTCGGTGCACCCGAGTTGCCTTTTGATCCGGGGTGACCGTAGCGGGGCGACACTCAGACTGAACCCTCCTTTGTTCCCAAGAATCTGAGGAGTTTGTTCAGGTCGAGGGCTATACAGCTAGACGGCTTTAGTCTTCCACCACATATTGGGGACAGGGAGGCTAAATTGCACCTCTTCTGCCCGGTGTGTGCGCTGGCATTATTTGTAGCCTTTATTTAACCAGGTGAAAGCCCCTTGAGATCAAAATATCTCTTTTTCAAGGGTGACCTGCAGGACATTGGTTACACATGTAACATAAAAACAAAAGAACAACAATAAGGACGACATACAACATAAATTACAGGGTACAGTTTACAAACTCTATTTACAGTGACAGGTACCATGAGTATCAAACAGCATGTCACCCAGCCGAGTTTTAACACTAGAACCGCCAACGAGTACAGTTTACCCGCAGGCAGCTGTTTTTTGATTGTATGTAACTTTTTTTCCATAACATATTAAAGTCTCCCAGTCCGTGACTTTTCCTGAAAGTGTGTATAGCACCCTCTGTTGTTAAAAATGGTCAATAGGAAGTCAGATTGAAGACATCGCCATTTGATTTATACCCATATCCGCCAGCGGGTAATATTTACCTCATAGAAAATTCAGTGTAAACATGACGTGTTGCTATAGCAACGCCTTTTGTCTACTGTGGTTCCTTAGAGAGAGAGAGAGAGAGAGAGAGAGAGAGAGAGAGAGAGAGAGAGAGAGAGAGAGAAACATCTTGGAGAATACAAGATCTTGGATGACCTCACGTTGAGGAAGTAATGCATGTGTGCAGGTTACGTGCCAGTTGGATAAAGATGGACACTCGGAATGAGAGAAGTAGTCCGCGTCGTCTGTTTATGTAGACAATTATATGTCCATAGAACAGAACATTACTGATGGATCGATAGATAGTTATAGATAGATAGGGAGAGAGAGAGATAGAGACATTTGTACCTAAACAAAACACAAGTCTAACACCAAGCGTTTAAATCAGCACTGGTAGGTAGCGATATTTTATACTTCATGCTATCTGCACAAACTATATAATATGAAAAGCTGAGAGTCCACAGATTCTATTGGTATAAGTTTCATCCCTGTGCGATCAAAACTCACTGTTCTGTATGATAAATAAAAGAACATTGTACCTTGCAAATCAATAGCGGGTACATTTGACCCGTTGGCGGTTTTAGGTATACAGCGACCTCTGGCGGTTCTAGTGTTAAAATGATGCAGGGGAACCAAAGTGCTCAGTTTTAAACATTTTTGCAGACTGTTCCAAGTAAGTGGAGCTACACAACTAAAAGCTTTCTTCCCTAAGACAGTCCTAGCACTTGGCACATTTAATAAAACCACACCATGAGATCTCAGGCAATAAGTACTTTCAATTTGTCGAGAGATCAGAGAGCAGATATAAGAAGGTAGTTTACCCAACATGGCTTTGTAGATGAACATGTACCAATGACTAAGCCTCCGTACAGTAAGTGAAGGCAGACCTGTTTTGGCATACAGGGTACAGTGATGTGTAAGTGCTTTACAGTTAGTAACAAATCTCAGAGCACTGTGATAGGCGGCATCTAACTTTTCCAGGCAATGGGCAGGTGCATTCATATATATCAAATCACCATAGTCCAGCACAGGTAAAAAGGTCGGAGTGACTAGCCTTTTCCTGGCTTCAAATGAGAAACAGGACTTGTTTCTAAAAAAGAAACCTAGTCTAACCCTCAGCTTTTTAAGCAGGTTATTGCCATGAAAATAAGACAGCCCACCACCATTACCTGTTGACAATTTGCCACTTCTATATTTAAGGCCAACAATTCGATTGCTTACTGATATATTTGGAAACTAATGTGGTTACACTGAACTTATTTTTAACATAAATGGCAACACCACCACCTTTATTAGGCCGGTCGGTACGATACACATTATAACCATTTAAGGCAATGTCAGAGGCCAAAATAGAGTTATTTAGCCATGTTTCTGATAAAACAATGACGTCAGCGTCAGTCGAGCTTGTCCAAATGCGGACAAAATTTTGTTTACCTAACAGACTGCGCACATTCAAGTGGATGAAACCCAAACCAGACCTAGCTTTAAAATCAGCAGGAGTAGCGATCTGACTACTACTACTACTGAGCGGACCAGGGCTAGGTTGTACATTTCCTGACAGTAATAACAACAACAAAAACAGGCATATTTTCCTCTTAAGGCGAGACACCCCAGGTGAATAGGGTACTTTTTTTAACTTAAAAGGTATCAGCTAGACATTTCTCCAGTTAATTACTTACAATAAGGCAATTGTTTTTTGTATTACAAGTTTTCTGAAATAGCATGTTTAAATATGCAAATTATCCCTTATCTCATTAAATATGCACATATTTTAACACATTTCAGGAATCGAAATCTGAACTTTGTATAAGCCAGGTTAAAAATTCTTGTTTCATTTTGTAGTCATATTAGTATCTAAGGCTTTTACAGAAGAGATATTGGATATCTCTTTTTATCACTCCATACATCAGAAAATACTGTCAACAGCCCTAAAATATCAATTTTTCGCCATGTTTTTAGGTATACAATGTTGTATAATTCAGGCTATGAATGATATATGAACAAACCCTTCTGTAAAAGCCTTTATAATATTGATAGGAATATAACTGGAAGGTTTGGTGTATGTACGTGCTACTGAAGTTGACATTTCGAACTCAGAGTAGGAGAAAAAACTCATTTTGAGAAAACCACCTAAAGATTGCAGTGTGGCGCTAGCTAAACCCTCCTGTTCTTTGGATGATAGCTTGCGCATCGACGCACTCCATGAAGGTATTTCATGTTTGGGGTCATTTGTTTTTTTGTATAACCTTGCTTCGTGCAAGTGACAATTTTTTTTCCGCCATTCTTTTGCCCTTTTGAGATTTCTATTTATAGCGGAAAGCTAACCAGGAAGTGTTTTAGCACACCACATGACGCATCTGAACGAATCACGTTGTCAGAAATGTACACCAGCCAATGAGATTTAGTTTCTTGGTTTAAGACCTACTTTCACAATTGGTTACTGATACAAAGGAAATGACCATATATGGATCTGATGAGATTGTGCAGGAGAGACACAGCTTTCCAACGATATCTCGGTTGACATGTTGCACACAGCGGTCGCGGTACTTTATGTTACGTTAGAATGCACATTTTTGGTGAATTTAGGAGAAATCTACAGACGCAAAGACAAACTATAGTAAAATAAACACTTGAATGTGTATTTTGTACGTTTTCCTTCCAAAAGCCTGAAAGAAAACATGTTATAGAATCAAAATAGCAAAAAATCTCAAAATTGACCAGTACTTGAAAAACGATGTTTTTGCCTGCCGTTTCTCACCTTAAAGGACACACATGCATTGTCATCTACTTTAGAATCACCGGAAAAGTCTGCGAGAGTTTGATTAGAGCTTAAGAAGCAGTCCTGAAGAACCATCATCGCAGGCAAACAAAAAAGACAAACATAATTTGTCAAACTGATTGCCTGTGACAAGGTAACCGGTAATTGTTTGTGTAGCACTCCCGATCCTTTGCAGGGGATGCTCACCGCGGATGGCAGAACATACCTGAATCCAGTAGACTTCTCTGGATGACTAGAAATCTTCTCACCGTCCAAGACAGCCAAAAGGCACAGCAGAGCCACGATAGTGGCCATTTCCCCAGGCCAGCACAGCATCCACGAGGTTCCCTTCCCGTTATGAAGTGAAGCGGCGTCACTCACCGAGCCCGGGGCACTGGAGGTGGGAGGCCCGGAGATGCAGGGCTGAAGAAAGACAGCAGGCCTCTCCGGTGAATCCTTCAGATCCCAAAGCCAGATATATCCGGCGTGGAGGCGCTCCAGGTCTCACCGCAGGTTCAACACACTCTCACTCCCTAAGCGTCCAATAGCGACGTTTGGTCAGTGTCCGTGGCGTCCAATTGTGACGCTCCTAGGCTCCTTCAGCGTCATAAAGGGACGCAAATAGCTTTCAACTGATTGCAATGTATTCCCATCTGCGTCGGGATTTGACGCTCATGGAAGCACGGCATTCGTTTATGTCGGCTGCCCTTAAAGGTAATGTGAGTGTCCATTCCCAGGAGTAAAGGATGGCAGAAGACACTACACTACCCAGAATCCCCAGCTATCGTTTGGAATACACCATGTGCTCTGTTTGACAAACCCCGTGATAGTCCTCAAGCTCTGTGATTGGAGAGTGTGCTCCGAGGGTTAAGCCGATTCTCGAACAGCACTTGAAATGGGATGGAACCACGGCAGACTGTCCAAAACTGGATTTGAACGGGTCCACCGCGTCCCCCCTCCCCCACCCCGTCCCCAGAACTACACATGCTGGCTATTCTGTTTCGCAACATGTTCTCTATGGCACGTCTCTACTGGGAGTTGTAGTTTTAAAAGACGTTTTCGTATTTCCCATAATAAGAAGTTGCCAGTATTAAACTGTGTACATCCCTGGAGGTTTAGGGGACAGGAAACACTCACATTTAAAACATATAATTAATAAATGGGTGAAAATTGCTTGTGCCCATTATGGGCAGTATTAATATATATATACCCACATGCCAGCTAAGGTCAGAAGAGCTTTATTTAACAGCTGGTCTTATGTCTGTGACCCCTCCTGTTAATTGATAACATTACATTACATTAATTGATAAGCCTGAAACATGCACTTGTCAAGGTTCAGAGGCACATTTTGCAAATATGGCAGTAGCCATCGATCAGCTTAAGATAAGATATACTTTATTGATCCCAAGTTGGAACATTTGCGTTACATCAGCATGTGTAACAGTTAAATATGCAGTTGTGTTTATTTGAAAATCATTTAGTATAATCACACAAATTATGTGTTTTATATTCAACAATTCTGTGTTCTTTATTTATTGATTGTTCAATACCTGACAAGGCCGGAGATGAAATATCTACATACATCTTATAAGAGTATAATACATTTTGTATAATATCAGTTAAAATAAGTGCTTCAACATAGTTAACATTGCTGGAGGTATGCACAAATATTGATAGATGTCTTGTAATGCACTATTGAGGAACCTGCAACCCAAGTGTTTCATTCAGTGCAGAACTACACCACAGTTGTGTAGGCCTATAGATATGTCAATGAACCTTAGAAAATCATGAAATCTTGAAAGGGATGTGCAAAATAGTCATTATATACAGTCTTTAATTAACTATTAGTAGAGAATAACGAGTAATGAATATACTTTATAGGGATCGTATTAATATCTAATAATAAAAATAATTAAATTCAATAACATGCTTTAACCACCAGGTGTCCCTTTATATCAGCTGTGCACCTTTATGTTGTAAATACAGCCTATCTACCAATTGGATCAAATATAAAAGTGAGCCGAATTAGTGTTGATACTGCAAGGAGACGTATTGTGTGAAAAGAAATGTAAGATGTTGTTTAATGGCTCATATATTTATGATCCACGTCACGTTTTCAGTTCCTCATGTTTGTCTTCTCATCAGGGCTCTATAAATACAGAACTACGGCAGATATGTAATATGTAATGCAGCCGAACCGTGTATTACAATGCCGTTATGTGATGACTTCCAAAGAGAAAAGCAAGCACACTCGGAATAAAGTATTATTATTATTTTTTAAAAATGTTTTCGGTCTGTTTCCGGTATTTGTTAATGACGATGTGCTGTGAGATGTGAGACTGGAATTGCACAGGGGAAAATAACGTAGGCTATCTTTAGATGCGGATTTTGTTAAACTAATATGTTTAGGCTGTGGACCAACACTATACATTGACGGGAAGGGGGTAGCAATAAAGATAACACCATTAAACAGTTACACAACATAACAGAAATAATATCGATAGCAGCGTCCCTAGCAACCACCTTGGTAACAATGAAAACGTCGCGATTTCCTGAAGTAATCTTCGTAATAACTAGCAAACTAAAGATCATGTACATCC
Source organism: Pseudochaenichthys georgianus (assembly GCF_902827115.2). Classification (NCBI taxonomy): domain Eukaryota; kingdom Metazoa; phylum Chordata; class Actinopteri; order Perciformes; family Channichthyidae; genus Pseudochaenichthys; species Pseudochaenichthys georgianus. The sequence goes on along the minus strand of NC_047508.1, from coordinate 22,262,430 downwards.
ACTGCACACATAATCTGAAATAACAACTCATATTTCTCGCATCAAATTACATCAAAACGCATTTTAATGGCCAAACTAACTTTAAAATAGGCATTTTCTACCGAGAATAAAACGAATTTCGGCCATGTTTTCTTTTTCTGCAGGGAGAAATTTGAAGATCATGTGACATAGCTGGGGATTCTGGGTAGTGTAGTGTCTTCTGCCATCCTTTACACAGACAAAATATTTGTTTCTCCGAATCGAAGGGGAAAAATACAAAAGCATTGCACACAATTTAAACCAATCAATGTTGTGTAATTAACAAGGATAATCTGGTGTTTTTTAGTCGATGAGTAGTGCAGATATCACTGTAAAATCAATCGACAGTAACAGGAATACTTACTTCCAGGTGTACAATTCTCCGTTATCCAATGGGAATGGACGCTCACATTGCCTTTAAGGGCAGCCGGCATAAACGAATGCCGTGCTTCCATGAGCGTCACATCCCGATGCAGATGGGAATACATTGCAATCAGTTGAAAGCTATTTGCGTCCCTTTATGACGCTGAAGGAGCCTAGGAGCGTCACAATTGGACGCCACGGACACTGACCAAACGTCGCTATTGGACGCTTAGGGAGTGAGAGTGTGTTAGCAGGTTATGTGGAGCGCACGGCTTCCATTAGGCGCACTGAACAGCTGTTTGTGTGCTTTGGGGATGGTGTGGCCGGAAAAGCTCTGTCCAAGAAACGCTTGACAGGATGGCTCTGCGAGTGCATTTCATATGCGGCATATGATATGCCTATGGACAGGCGGGGAGAGCCTTCCCCACTGGGGTCCATGCACACTCTACACGGGGTCAGACCCGGCGTCATGGGCTGAATACAACATTTTAATTGTTTTATTATTATGTTCAGTGGCGGCGCCAGGGTATACTTGGGTAGGCTACAGCCATACCAATAAATGGCTTAGCCCCACCATGAAAAATGATTTTAAAGTAAGCTAAATAAAGTCCGCGAACTCGCGCAGAGTAAATTGCACAGACAGCAGTTAGTAAGATTGATTTCAGCAGTCACTACGTGAAAACTTTTGTCACGTAGTGATCGTCTTCTCAATAGAACATCTTTGATAATGTCTTCTGGCCAATCAGAATCAAGATAACGACGTGGTGTTGTTGCATGTTTTGCTGTAGTTACAGTACATCTCTATATACATCGATACAACATTACGTGTTGATAGAAATCAACACGTAATTAAATAAGACCCCACGGTTTGATGATTGATGTGTGGGCTGTCTTTCATTTTGACACACAGAACAATGGGGGCAATCCACCCTTATCCACAATGTAAAGTAATTCACAGCCTCTTCCCTCTTCTCTCTGTGAGGAGCAGCAGGTTCAGCTTTCAGAACACAGTAACAAAAAACTAAAATGGCATTCATTTGTTTAAATATGTTGTGTAGTAATAGATTTATTTATTTTTCTTCTCAAGAGAGGACCAGAATGTGTATTTTATGTTAGTATTTCAAAAAATCTCCTGGGGGAGAATCTCCCCAGACCCCCCTGCAGGCGTTGGGTTTTCAACATGTCAGCTCTTTCACAATTCAGTTTTCCCGGGAAATGTAAGTTTCGGGGTGGGCCCGCCCTGGTACATCAAATGCCCGCCCAGAGACGTATGTCTGCCGCCGGGTCTGCACGGGGGATGGCTGTACTTGTGTTATTCCCATGCTCCTAAGGGACTCGGGAAACATGGTGCGCAGAAAACTCCATACAGATCCTTCCTCACTATTTTCCATGCACACTCGAGGTAAGCGTGTGAGAGTGTGCTCTACCCAAGCTGCGGCCCTGACTTCTCCATGGTCACAACCGGATGAGAGGAAATTGGGGTGCAGTGGCTGTTAACCAAAGGCAGGTCAGGGGCAGTGTGATGGGTCGGTGTTGTTGAACGACAGGGTGTTTATCCATCAGGGCTCCACCCACTGTACCCATAGAGTCCAGTAGAGGGCGGAGCCTGTGTAAGATATAATGGGGGGTTACGTATTGGAACCCTAGGTATAGAAGCCCAGGCGGAGCCCTCTATCTGGGGGCCCTGTCTTTCCTATGCCGCTCGCTGAAGAGGGTGTGTAGGATGACAGTCAGGAGGTGTGGCCGCCTTATATACTGTGGGCCTGCACACACATTCAGATAGTCTTTAGAATGTTTTGAATGGTGATTGTTAAAGTCAGGGCATTGGAAATGGCTCATTGGGTAATATAGAGTCATATGACTTTTAATGTAATATTAGTCCAGTGCTGAAGAAGAGGGCAACTACAGTACAGCGTAACAAATCATAACCAAATATGTCAATCAATCAATCAATGTTTATTTATATAGCCCAATATCACAAATGTTACATTTGTCTCAGTGGTCTTCACAGTGTGTACAGAATATCAGTATGACAATATGATATAATATCATATGTGATGAATATAGGTCCTTAAAAATCACAAATATATAGTACAGTAATAATAGGGGAAGTTTCATTAAATGTATGATTAAGGTATACATTTTTACCGAAACAAAACACAAGAAGCGTTAGCATTAGCCCTTAGTGAAAACAGGCTGATGCTACTTCCGGTGCTAACTAGCAAAAACGATCTTTAAAAAAAATATGTTCTGAACAAACTACATATCATCTGAAAGCTGATATTCCACAGATTATTTTTGATATAAGTATCATCACTGTAGGACACGAACTCACTGAGCTAGCAGCCAGAACAGAGCAAGAAAACAACAACAGTGTTCTAAACCCAACCCAGTCTCACGGCATTTCGTGTTCACCAACACGATTTTTAATCTATTGATTCGTGTTCACCAACACGATTTGCCCCTTTTTTTCGTGTTGCACAGCACGATTTTAAAAGCAATGTATTTCTACTGCCTGCAGCACGTCTTTTTCTCCGGTCGGGTCGTGGAAGACCGGAAGCTGTGTGGTTCATAAAAACATGTTCTTACTCAATATCAAGCCACAGTTATTGCTTTTATTTTAAATCGTATAATTTCGGACTTTTGTTGCCGTCTGTGAGGAAAATAAATGGGGCTCAGAGCCTCAGGATACTGAAATCTGTATTTTTTAAATCTTTTTTTCCTTCTAATTTGTTATTCTTTACAAAATAACACACTGTTATTTACTCACCAATAACACACAATTATCCTTGCTTTTATTTATTGGTTTAATTCCATAATCTCGGGCTTTTTTGGCGTCCGTGAGGAACTGAATTTCAAAATAAATATAACCGGAAACAGACGTAAGCATTTCGAGCGATTACCCAAGATCCTCAGCTATGGTTTTAAGCTCGCTGATTGGATGTGTTAGCCGCAATGCATGCTGGGATTTGGTGTTTATATTATATGAAATCCGGAAAACATTTTAAAAGTATTAAATAATACTTAATTCCGAGTGCTCTTGCTTTTCTCTTTGAAAGTCATCACATAACGGCATTGTAATACAGGGTTCGGCTGTATTACATATTACAGATCTGCCGTAGTTCTTTATTTAGAGAGCCCTGATGAGAAGACCTTTAGAAAAACTGGAAGAAATGGCGCCGAAACTGAATACTTGACGTGGATCATAAATATATCAACAATTAAACAACATCTTCAATTTCTCTTCACACAATACGTCTCCTTGCAGTATCAACACTAATTCGGCTGACTTTTACATTTGATCTAATTCATAGATAGGTTATATTTACACCATAACGGTGCACAGCTGACAGAAAAGGACTGTAGTTTTCAAAGATATTACTGATTGTCTTTGAATGTAAGAATGTAAATACTGAGTCTGAAATAGTATAGCAATATGCTGTAAAATGATGTGAAAGCATGCCTAAAACTATACATCTTCAGATGTTGTACATACACACTAATAATACAAAGTTATTATGGCTGTGTGCACCTTGTGTGCACCTCCTAGTGGGTAAAGCACGTTATTGAATTATTGTTTTTATGTGTTATATTTGATTAAAAAAATATTAAGAGTACATACTTTCATAGGGGGAAAGTATAAATATAGAAATATAGAATATAAAAAATCAAGAAGATACTATAAGTGATCTCTACAATAAAACAGTTTAGTGCAGGATGTACACAGATATTAATAGGAGGAGGTGCAAAACAGAAAAACGGATTAACCTTTATTTAAACATTAAATATTAAATATTAAGCCTGACAAAGTCATTAACGTCTAATATATTGCTTTCCTGCAATGTTAACTATGTTGAAGCACTTATATTAACTGATATTATACACATTAATTATACTCTTATGTATGTAGATAGAATAAGAAATGTGCAGAATATGACAGTTTAATGGTGGATGTCACAATTCACATGTTAGGTCACGTTTGTAGTTTTGTCTGTGTTGGTGTTTTTCTTGTCTTTGGGTTTCCTGTCTTATTGTGTTAAGTGTTCACCCCCATTTCCTGCCTGTCTGCTTTCTGTCTGTTTCCCTCCCTGATTACCCGATTGTGTTCACCTGTTGTCCTTGTGTTTCTCCTCCCCTGCCCGGCTGTTTCTCGTTGTCATGATTACCCCTTCTTGTATTTAGTCTTGTCTCTGTCTGTGTTCAGTGTTGGGTCATTGTTTGTTGGTGACGGAGTTCACCGGAGAGTGTTCTGTTCTGTATTTGTCATTTATCCTTGGAATAAAGGGTTTCTCAAAAGTTATCTGCATTTGGGTCCTGCTTCCTTCACTCACCCGTGACAGAATGACCCAACCAGAAATGGACCCAGCAGATGACCCTTTTGAGGTGGAGCTGCAACAGTTTTCTTTTCCTTTGGAATGTTGCCACGATTGGTGGAAGGAAGCGTCCAGTGTTCGGCTGAAGGAGGCCGCCCTGGTAGAGGCGCACCGGTTGGCGATGGAGAAGCCCGACTTGGTGGAATTCTTACCTGACTGGATGTTGGACTTCCTCTGGAGGTGTGAGTTCCAGCCTGCTGACTACAGACGTCTCGGAGTGTTCCGTCTGGAGTCAACCTCTGCTTCTTCCCCAGTTCCTGCTCCTATTCATGAGTCTTATGCTGGAACTCGTCAGGCTTATGGAGGCCCACGGAGCATTCAGGCGGCTGCTAAGAGGAGTCGTCGCAAGGCCAGACAAGGAGCCCGGGCCCCAGCAGCCATGGTCCCAGTACAGGCGCCAGCAGCCATGGTTCCAGCCTCAGTCCTGGCCCCAGCAGCCACGGTTCCGGTCCCAGCAGCCACAGTTTCGGCCCCAGCAGCCATGGTTCCTGCCCCAGTGCAGGCTCCCGCAGCCATGTTTCCGGCTCCGAGTCCGCCCCACACAGTCATGATCCGGGCTCCAGAGCTGGATCATACAGCCATGTTTCCGGCTCCAGGGCCGGCCCCAGCGGCTATGGTCCCGGCTCCGGGAGCGCCCTATACGGCCGTGTTTCCGGCGTCGAAGCTGGAGCTTATAGACAGGATTCTGGCTTCAGCAGCCATGTTTCTGGCTGCTATTCCGGTCCCTGCAGCCAGGGTTTCGGCCCCAGTTCTGGTCCCAGCAGCCATGGTCCCGACCCCAGCTGCCTTGGTTCCAGACCCGGATCTGGTCCCGGCTGCCACGGTCCCATCTCGGGTTCCCTCCTCTGGTTCCTCCTCGAGTCCCCTCTCTAGTTTCCCTCTCGAGTTCCCTTCTCTAGTTACTCTTCTAGTCCCTCCTCTAGTCCCCTCTTTAGTCTCTGTTCGAGTCCCCTCTCTGTTTCCATCTCAAGTTCCCCCTCGAGTCCCCTCTCGAGTTCCCTCCTTTAGTCCCTCTTTTAGGCCCTCCTCTAGTCCCTCCTCGAGTCCCCTCTCTAGTTCCCCTCTCGAGTTCCCTTCTCTAGTTACTCCTCTAGTCCCTCCTCTAGTTCCCTCTTTAGTCTCTGTTCGAGTCCCCTCTCTGTTTCCATCTCAAGTTCCCTCTCCAGTTCCCCCTCGAGTCCCCTCTCGAGTTCCCTCCTTTAGGCCCTCCTCTAGTCCCTCCTCGAGTCCCCTCTCTAGTTCCCCTCTCAAGTTCCCTTCTTTAGTTACTCCTCTAGTCCCTCCTCTAGTTTCTCCTCTAGTCCCCTCTGTAGTCCCTTCTCGAGTCCCCTCTCTGTTTCCATCTCCAGTTCCCTCTCGAGTTCCCTCCTTTAGTCCCTCCTCTAGTCCCTCCTCGAGTCCCCTCTCTAGTTTCCCTCTCGAGTTCCCTTCTCTAGTTACTCATTTAGTCCCTCCTCTAGTCTCTCCTCGAGTCCCCTCTTTAGTCTCTGTTTGAGTCCCCTCTCTGTTTCCATCTCAAGTTCCCTCTCCAGTTCCCCCTCGAGTCCCCTCTCGAGTTCCCTCCTTTAGTCCCTCCTTTAGGCCCTCTAGTCCCTCCTCGGGTCCCCTCTCTAGGTCCCCTCTCGAGTTCCCTTCCCTAGTTACTCCTCTAGTCCCCTCTGTAGTCCCTTCTCGAGTTCCCTCTCTGTTTCCATCTCGAGTTCCCCCTCGAGTTCCCTCTCGAGTTCCCTCCTCTGGTCCCTCCTCTGGTCCCTCCTCGAGTCCCCTCTTTAGTTCCCCTCTCAAATCCCCTCTCGTGTTCCCTTCTCTAGTCCCCTCTGGAGTCCCCTCTCCAGTCTCCTCTCGAGTCCCCTCTCAAGTCTCCGCTCGAGTTCCCTCTCCATTCCCTATTCAAGCCCCTACGCAAGTGTCGTTGGAGGTCCCGCCGTCTACTCCCCTGCCGGGGGTACTGCCAACCCGGTGTCCTGTGCCGTTGGAGGTCCCGCAGAATACTCTTCTGCCGGGGGTCCTGCCAACCCTGTGTCCTGTGTCGTTGGAGGTCCCGCCGTCTACTCCCCTGGCGGGGGTCCTGCCAACCCTTTCTCCTGTCCCGTTGGAGGTCCCGCAGAATACTCTTCTGCCGGGGGTCCTGCCAACCCTTTCTCCTGTCCCGTTGGAGGTCCCGCCGTCTACTCCCCTGCCGGGGGTCCTGCCAGCTCTGTGTCCTGTCCCGTTGGAGGTCCCGCCGTCTACTCCCCTGCCGGGGGTCCTGCCAGCTCTGTGTCCTGTGCCGTTGGAGGTCCCGCCGTCTACTCCCCTGCCGGGGGTCCTGCCAACCCTGTGTCCTGTGTCGTTGGAGGTCCCGCCGTCTACTCCCCTGCCGGGGGTCCTGCCAACCCTTTCTCCTGTCCCGTTGGAGGTCCCGCCGTCTACTCCCCTGCCGGGGGTCCTGCCAGCTCTGTGTCCTGTGCCGTTGGAGGTCCCGCCGTCTACTCCCCTGCCGGGGGTCCTGCCAACCCTGTGTCCTGTCCCGTTGGAGGTCCCGCCGTCTACTCCCCTGCCGGGGGTCCTGCCAGCTCTGTGTCCTGTGCCGTTGGAGGTCCCGCAGAATACTCCCCTGCCGGGGGTCCTGCCAACCCTATATCCCGTGCCGTTGGAGGTTCTACTGGGGGCCCTGCCAGCCCCATGTCCATCACCGGTCTCGCCGGGGTTCCTGCCAACTCCTGGTCCTTTTCCGTGGGGGATCCTGCCGAAGCCTGTCCGACCGGCTCTGGTTTCTGTCCGGCCGACACCGGGTCCTGCCCGATCTCCGGAACTGGCCCATCAGCGCTTTCCTGCCCGGCCTCCTGATCCTGTCCGGTCTTCGCCGGCTCGAGCCCGGCCCCCTGAGAGCCGCGGTCTTCGCCCTCGAGCCCGGCCCCCTGAGAGCCGCGGTCTTCGCCCTCGAGCCCGGCCCCCTGAGAGCCGCGGTCTTCGCCCTCGAGCCCGGCCCCCTGAGAGCCGCGGTCTTCGCCCTCGTGCCCGGCCCCCTGAGAGCCGCGGTCTTCGCCCTCGGGCCCGACCCCCTGACTCTTCCTGCCGTTGCCTTCGCCCTCGGACCCGGGTCCCTGACTCTTCCTACCGCTGCCTTCAGTCCTCCATGGTCCCCACCTTGGACTCTGTTTTGACCCTGGGCCGTCCGCCCGAGACCCCTTCCTGGTTCTCTGCCTTGTCCCCGGGCAGTCCGCCCGAATCCCCCTTTTTGGACTGTACCTTGCCCCTCAGGCCGTCCGCCCGTGACCCCTTCCTGGTCCTCCGCTGTGTTCCTGGGCTGTCAGCCCAAGACCCGTCCTCCGGACCCCCTCCGCCCACCCTGCTTGGGGTTTTGGACTTTTTTGTTTTGTTTTTTTTAGGGACGTCTGGAATCCGTCACTTGAGGGGGGGGTTCTGTCACAATTCACATGTTAGGTCACGTTTGTAGTTTTGTCTGTGTTGGTGTTTTTCTTGTCTTTGGGTTTCCTGTCTTATTGTGTTAAGTGTTCACCCCCATTTCCTGCCTGTCTGCTTTCTGTCTGTTTCCCTCCCTGATTACCCGATTGTGTTCACCTGTTGTCCTTGTGTTTCTCCTCCCCTGCCCGGCTGTTTCTTGTTGTCATGATTACCCCTTCTTGTATTTAGTCTTGTCTCTGTCTGTGTTCAGTGTTGGGTCATTGTTTGTTGGTGACGGAGTTCACCGGAGAGTGTTCTGTTCTGTATTTGTCATTTATCCTTTATCCTTGGAATAAAGGGTTTCTCAAAAGTTATCTGCATTTGGGTCCTGCTTCCTTCACTCACCCGTGACAGAGGAGGTACACACATATTGATGTCTTGTAATGCACTGTTGAGGAACCTGTGACCCAAGTTTTTCATTCATTGCATAACTACACCGTAGTTGTGTATGATATGTCAATAAACCTTTGAAAATCTTGAAAGGGATGTGCAAAATAGCCATAATATACAGTCTTTAATTAACTATTAGTAGAGAATAACGAGTAATGAATATACTTTATTACTTGTTTCCATTCATGTCAATTGCAGATACATGTTTAGTCTTCTCAAGCACCAACTATCAAATATCTCTCCTGATTGTTGGCACTTGAAAATCACCTTACCTGAATTGTACTCAGGTGTAATTAAAGTCTGATTTAAGGGATGTTTATATTTCACATAATTAATCAGAATCTGCAATGAAACTCAAATAAATGCAGTGGAGTAAAAATACCAGGTTAACCTCTGAATTGTAGTAGAGTAGAATTACAAAGTAGCAATGAGCTGTCATGTGGGTATACGGCATTAATATAATACTGCGCATTATGGACACAAGTGATTTTCACCCATTTATTAATTATATGTTTTACATTTGATAACACCAATGTGTTTAATAATGGCAACTTCTAATTGTGGGAAAAACGAAAACGTTCAGTAGAGACGTCCCATAGAACATTTTTGCGAAACACAATAGCCAGCATGTGTAGTTCTGGGGGGTGTTCTATTCCAGTTTTGGATAGTCTGGCGTGGTTTCGTTCCATTTCAGACAGCTGTTTGACGCTCTGCGTAACCAGAGCCGTATAATATATATAAAAGCCTATTATATGGCTCTGTGCGTAACCTTACGGGAACTGTAGTCCTAAACGATAGCTGGGGATTATGGGTAGTGTAGTGTCTTCGGCCATCCTAAACTCAGAAATGTTGACAATCGCAATGATGCTCGAAATGTCCCTTATAGGCCTACGTCTGTTTCCGGTTATTTTTATTTTGAAATTCAGTTCCTGACGGACACCAAAAAAGCCCGAGATTATGGAATTAAACCAATAAATAAAAGCAAGGATAATTGTGTGTTATTAGTGAGTAAATAACAGTGTGTTATTTTGAAAAGAATAACAAATTAGAAGGAAAAAAATATTTAAAAATACAGATTTCAGTATCCTGAGGCTCTGAGCCCCATTTATTTTCCTCACAGACGACAACAAAAGTCCGAAATTATACGATTTAAAATAAAAGCAATAACTGTGGCTTGATATTGAGTAAGAACATGTTTTTATGAACCACACAGCTTCCGGTCTTCCACGACCCGACCGGAGAAAAATATGTGAAAATAAATGTAAATACAGTAGGATTATTATTCGCGTCGGTGGTAATGATGTTCGTTTACGCCAATCAGAATGCACCAAACTTAATGTGGAGTCGGTGTGTAGTTATGCTAAAACAATGTCGGACACCGTAATCTTCTCTGGTCCCCTCCCCAATCTGATCAATGATGACATGTATAGCCGCATGTCATCATTTCAGCGCTGGTTGTCTTGGTGGTGCCCAGCAAACAATGTGGGCTTCGTAAATAATTGGACAGCCTTCTGGGGAAAACCTAGGTCTGATTAAGAGAGACGGCATTCATCCTACTTTGGAAGGTGCAGATCTAATTTCGGCAAACATCTCAAGGCTTTGTGGACTTAATCCATGACAAACTGGAGTTGAGACCAGGAGGCAGGAGGCAGGCAGGAGTCGCAGTCTTACACGCTTCTCTGCGCTCTCTCCTAGGCAGTCATCCATAGGAATCCCGAACCCAATAAAATACCCAATATTAGCGGTGTGTGTGTCTGCCCAAGGACAATTTAAGGTAAAACCTAATAGAGGTGTCATACATAATAACCTAATAAAAGTAAATGTAACAACTACTACAGTGCAACAAAACAGGAAGATTAAATGTGGTCTCTTAAACATAAGATCTCTAGCATCTAAAGCAATATTGGTAAATGATTTAATATCAGATTATAATATTGATATATGCTGTCTCACTGAAACTTGGTTGAGACATGAAGAATATGTCAGCATAAATGAGGCCACTCCACCCAGCCATATCAACACTCATATTGCTCGAGGCACGGGCCGAGGAGGTGGAGTTGCAGCAATCTTTGACTCAAGTTTACTTATCAATACTAAACCAAAATTAGATTATACCTCCTTTGAAAGCCTCGTTTTTAGTCTTACGCATCCGACCTGGAAAACTTTGCAGCCAATCTTATTTGTTACAGTGTATCGTGCACCAGGTCCTTATTCAGAATTCTTAACAGAATTCTCTGAGTTTTTATCAACTTTGGTTCTTAAAACAGACAAAGTAATTATCATAGGTGACTTTAATATTCATGTTGACGATGATAAAAATAGCCTTACTGTTGCATTTAACTCTATATTAGATTCCGTTGGTTTCTGTCAGAGTGTAAATAAACCAACCCACTGCTATAATCACACTCTCGACCTTGTTCTGACTTATGGTATTGAAATTGAGCAACTATTAGTCGAACCGCATAATCCTACTTTATCCGACCATTTCTTAGTAACTTTTGAAGTACTATTACGAGACTACAAAGCATTAGTCAAAAGCTCTTGCAGCAGAAACCTATCTGTTAGTGCTATAGCCACATTTAATAATAATAATAATAATTTCAATTTATATAGCGCCTTTCACGAAACCCAAGGACGCTTTAGAATGGGAAGTAACAAAACAAAAGGTAATAATAATCATACAGAGCAATAGCAGGAAATAAGTGACTGTATATTAGTTGAGGCCAAAGGCCTGAGTGAACAGATGGTGTTTGAGGTGTTTTTTGAAGGTGTCCAGAGTGTCTGCATTCCTGATTGCAGAAGGCAGAGAATTCCAGAGGGTGGGGGCTGCGACACTGAAGGCTCTGTTGCCAAATGTTTTCAGCTTGGAGCGGCCCTTTGTCAGAGGACCGCAGGTGACGAGAGGGGGTGTAGGGCTGAAGGAGGTCAGAGATGTATGGAGGGGCTAGGGAGTGGAGAGATTTGTAGGTTAGCAGGAGGAGTTTGTACTGGATGCGTGACTTGACCGGGAGCCAGTGAAGGTGGATGAGGGTAGGGGTGATGTGTTGCCAGGGCTTAGTGTGGGTGAGGAGCCTGGCTGCAGAGTTCTGGACGTACTGGAGCCTGTCCAGGGCTTTGCTGGTGACCCCGAACAGAACTCCATTGCAGTAGTCCAGACGAGAGGAGATGAAGGTATGAATTAATGTTTCTGCAACGGGGTCGGGGAGAGAGGGCCGGAGTCTGGAGATGTTTCGTAGGTGAAAGAAAGCAGTTTTGACAGTAGACCTGATGTGGGAGTTGAAGGTGAGGCTAGAGTCCAGAGTGACGCCCAGGCTGCGAACCTCAGGGGAAGGGTGGATGGAGCCGCCATCGATGGTGAGGAGCAGATCTCCAACCTTCCGGAGCAGTGTTTTTGGGGCCACAACCATGAGCTCTGTTTTGTTATTGTTGAGTTTAAGTAGATTTTTTGACATCCAGGCTTGGATGTCGCTGAGGCAGTTGACAAGTGACAGTGGGGGTAGCTGGGATGATGGATTGGTACTGATGTAGAGTTGGGTGTCGTCGGCATAGGAGTGGAAGTTGAGACCATGTCAGCGGATGATTTCACCGAGGGGGAGCATGTAGATGTTGAATAGAAGGGGGCCGAGCACTGAACCTTGCGGCACACCTTGGTTCACAGGGGCTGGGGGAGAGCTGGATTTTCCGATGGTCACAAACTGTTGCCTGTTGGAGAGGTAGGAATGGAACCAGGAGAGGGCTGTACCAGAGAGGCCAAGGTAGACGGATAGGCGGTTGAGTAGGATAGTGTGGGAGACTGTGTTGAATGCGGCGGAGATGTCCAGGAGGATGAGGATGCTGACGAGGCCTGAATCGGCGGCTATGAGGAGGTCATTGGTTATTTTAATAAGGGCCGTCTCTGTGCTGTGGTTGAATCTGAAGCCTGATTGGAAGGGTTCGTAGAGCTCATGGTCGGACATATGATGGTGGAGTTGGGCAGCAACTGCTCTTTCCATGATCTTGCTAAGAAAAGGAAGGTTGGAGATCGGCCGGAAGTTGCTGGGGTCCTCGGGGTCCAGACCAGGTTTTTTGATGATGGGGGTGACAGCTGCTATCTTGAGGACGGCGGGAACCTTGCCTGATTCCAGGGAGGAGTTGATGATTTTAACAATGGTGGAGCAGAGAATGGGTAGGCAAGTTTTGACCAGAGCAGAGGGCATGGGGTCGAGGGAGCAGGTTGTAGCCTTAGCTTTTGAGACAAGTTTGGTAACCTGTGTGGCATCCACTGGTGCAAAGGAGGAGAGACAACATTGAGGCAGGTGTTGAGTTGAGCGAACACTGACTGGAGGTGGTGTGGCATGTGGATGGGATGGGGCAGAGGCCTGGAGTTCCTGGTGGATGGAGTTGACTTTGTCCTCAAAGAAGTCAAGGAACCTGGTGCAAAGCTCGGGGGCGTCTGCTGGGTTGGGAGGGTCAATTGGGCGGAGTAGGCGGTTTATGGTGGAGAAGAGCATACGGGGGTGGTGTTGCTGGTCACCGATGAGTGAGGAGTAGTAGAGTGGCTTAGCTTTTGAGAGGGCGTCCTTGTAGGATTTGACATGTTCTCTATACGCTTCAAGATGGACGGTGAGGCCAGATCTTTTGTGGAGCCGCTCCAGTTGGCGGCCAGAGGCTTTCATGGCACGGAGACTGGTGGTGAACCAGGGGGCTGAGTGGGTGAAGGAGACAGTGCGAGTAATGAGGGGGGCAAGTGAGTCGAGACTCAGGGAAAGAGCAGTGTTGTACTGGGCTACCAGTCCGTCAACCGAGGTGTCAGGGGGATCGGAGGCCAGGTGGCTAGCTATGAGGCTGGTTATGGCTGGTGCGCTCACTGATTTTAGGCTCCTGTAGGTGATTGTCCGCAGTACAAGCTGTCTGGGGAGGGCGATAGGCACAGTGAACAGGATGGCATGATGGTCGGAGACAGCCAGGTTGAGGCACTGCAGGTGGGATGCAGTTGTGCCAGAGGTACATACCAAATCCAGGGTGTGGCCTTTGGAATGGGTGGGATCATGGACATGCTGTTCAAAATTGAAGCAGTCCAGAAGTGCCAGGAAGTCAGAGGCAAATGTGCAACTGGGTGAGTCCACATGAATGTTAAAGTCTCCAAGAAGGAGCGTAGATTGGGACATGGAGCAGATTGAGGTGAGTAGCTCAGATAGTTCCGACAGGAAGATGGCAGAGGCTGAGGCTTTGGGGGGGCGATATATAAGAACAGCCTGGAGCTGTGCAGATCCAGATAAAGTGAAGGGAAGACATTCAAGTGAGGTGGTGTTGGGTACAGGAAGCTCTTTGATCGAGATGTCTGCCCTGTATATTACAGCCAGCCCACCGCCCCGACCAGGTGCCGGGGGACGGCTAAGAGGAGCTACCGTTGGCCGGTCCGCACTGGCTAATATGGGCTTTACTGTAGCTGAGTTACTTTCTAAGATGCGGAGCCGGGCTTCTATGGCTATGATTCCCGCCTCCAACCTAATAACTATACTACATTTAACACATGTATCCTTACCAGTAAAGGAGGCCGGGAAGTAACCAAACATGAGACAGGAAGAGCAGGAAATAACACCAGAGGGTGGGGAAAGAGCCATGGCTAGCTATCAAGCTAAAGTAGCTACCGTTAGCAAACCCGAAAAGAGTGTAGGCAACTGTGGAGTTACAGTCGCTAAGAGAAGGAGAGTTGTGAGTGCTTAAGCTGTAGTAACGTGTGATTATAACGTCAGGCAGTTGCCATGATCAAGAGTTTTAAAATGATCGATTAAGTTAATAAGCTATCAGCAACAGAACAGGCACACGGGAGTTACAACATGCTCACCGCAATAGGTTCCTCCTTCCGCAACTGCTCCTCAACATTTGTTTCAAATAACTGCTACCTCGATATCTGATAATATTAATCGAATGTTAATCATGTATCACAAGGTATCACATCCGCAACACATATTGATACTATTGATACTAACATATTCTGTAACATATTTTTAAGTCATCTCATAAACGGCTCATTTCAATCCAGTGTGAATGCTGTTATTACAGTAATAAGGGCCACTAAATAAGCGTTTATCATAGGACCAGGCTCTTGATTATGCTATAATACTTAAAAGTAAAGAGTTAAATGAAACATACTATTACAACATTTTATTTTACAGAAAAGCTAAATAATGTATGTTGTTTTATTCTAGAAGAGGAAGTGAGGCTCTAAACCGTTTATCCTCTGATGTACCCTGTTTGATCAATTATTGCAAGTCTTCTTTATTTAAACTTAAAACAATTGTTCTACCTAGTCAAATGTGTCATATTAATACATGTTGCTTTCTGTGTGAACAAAAATCAGAAAAACATAAATCGCAAAAAAAATATCTGAATGTAAAACACAAGAAACATGAAATTAGTGGATCATTTTTAACCAAACCATGCAGAGTCTAAATTCCCTGATCTCCCTAAGGTTTTCGGCAATCCGACATAGCATCCAAACATAGTTAGGCAGTAGAAGAGAAAGCCCTCTCTGATTATCTCTTTAGAGTGTTTGGGCTTATAGAGCTTTATAAATGTGCTTGACTGGCAGGGCCTTGGTGCCCTCTCACAAGCATTTGGTCATCAAAGAGTCCCCTCGACGCCACGGCACAAAAAGTCCTCCATGATTTCCACTCGCCTCTCCATTTTCTGGATGCTGTCTCTGCAAGGTTCTGGCTCTTTAATACTAATCCATGTAGCAAACTAGGTATACTGAATAGCAAGGTTACACAAGTAGATCATTATGCTCAACATGTAATACACGTGAGTGTGTATATTCCAAAAACACAACACAGGCTTTAGAGTAAATTCTTAAATATTTATTGTATTGTCATACTGATATTCTGTACACACTGTGAAGACCACTGAGACAAATGTAACATTTGTGATATTGGGCTATATAAATAAACATTGATTGATTGATTGATTGAAATATTTATTTTTATGAGTCAAACTACGCTTTCAAATACAGTTGCAAGAAAAAGTATGTGAACCCTTTGGAATTACCTGGATTTCTGCATAAGTTGGTCATAAAATGTGTTCTGATCTTCATCTAAGTCACAACAATAGACACACACAGTCTGCTTAAACTAATACCACACAAACAATTATATGTTTTCATGTTTTTATTGAACACACCATGTGCAGTGCAGGGTGGAAAAAGTATGTGAACCCCTAGGCTAAAGACTTCTTCAAGAGCTAATTGGAGTCAGGAGTCAGCCAACCTGGAGTCCAATCAAAGAGACGAGATTGGAGGTGTTGGTTAAAGCTGCCCTGCCCTATAAAAAATACACACCAGTTTTTAATTTGCTATTCTTAAGAAGCATTGCCAGATGTGAACCATGCCTCGCACAAAAGAGCTCTCAGAAGACCTACGATTAAGAATTGTTGACTTTCATAAAGCTGGAAAGGGTTACAAAAGTATCTCTAAAAGCCTTGATGTTCATCAGTCCACGGTAAGACAAGTTGTCTATAAATGGAGAAAGTTCAGCACTGTTGCTACTCTCCCTATGAGCGGCCGTCCTGTAAAGATGACTGCAAGAGCACAGCGCAGAATGCTCAATGAGGTGAAGAAGAATCCTAGAGTGTCAGCTAGAGACTTAAAGAAATCTCTGGCACATGCTAACATCTCTGTTGACGAATCTACGATACGTAAAACACTGAACAAGAATGGAATCCAAAGGGTTCACATACTTTTTCTTGCAACTGTATGTTAATTTAAGGCTCACTTATTTGCTGTCAGGTATAACGTGCAAGTCTATATGCCTATATATGGCAGGACAATGGTTCACAGCTGATTGTGTGATTAAACAGGAAGCGGTATAGTCTTTTAACCGTGTTCTTTTTGTTCTTTTGGATGCCGAGAACTTTTAGTTACTTTGAAGCGAGGAAGTTTGTCTTCATGTTTGTATGCCGCCTGGATCAATGAATACATGATCTGATGTGATTTAACGCTACAACGATCTCCGCAAAGTTAGTTTGGAAGCAAAGAGAGGCGTGTCATAATATGGTCATAACCCACAACCCCGATAGAGAAAAGTGGCTATTAAATGTAGAAACTGATTAAAACACCACGACAAGGATCTTACCTTCACATGAAATAACTTTTGCACATTTGTGAATTGTTTCCTGGCCTTTATGTAGGCCATGTGACATGTGTAATTGTCTCTCCTTTATTCCTGTAGTCCCAAAATAGGCTACATGGCAGGTACAGTGCAAACCTGTGGAGCGAGCACAAAAGCAGTAGAGAAACAGACCAAGAGCAGTATTTCTTTCGTCATTTAAAAAAAAAAAAAGACAGTTTCCTATGCGATTTCATTGTTAAATTCAATTCTGATAATTGTTGTCAGACAAATAGATGACCTAATGTTGGTCACAGGGACACTTGAGTCCTGTGAGCCCTATAAATGGTTTGAGGCTTTACTTATCCTTAAGACAACATTGCAGATACTACGAGACACAATTCTCATTTTAGGCGGTAAATGGCTTCCTCCCTCTGCAGTAAAGTCTCCACTGCCACAGTGACTAAATTGATCTCGTCTTCCAACTCAGCGAATAAGCTAACCCTGCCATGTCAAAGTAATATATACATGTATACCTCTACATAAGGTACCTCAACCACAAGCTGTTTTTGAGACATGGAAATGTACCCAGAGATTTTTGATTTCTACAAGCATTGAGTGTATTTATTATTTGATTACAGGAATCGTGTGTTGCTGCTCGCACAACACAGTAATGTGGGAGTGGGGACGTTGCTGCCTCACCTGACGTTGTATGGCATGTTGTTAAGCTGTATAGCACTTTCAAATTGACCTTGTTTTTCCTGTGACCAGAGGCCCTTTGTTTTCAGGAACGGTGGTTTGTTGTCTAAAAACTGATAATAACTGATAATAACTGATAATAACTGATAATAACTGATAATGTTGCGTCGGTTTTTAGAAAAACTGATTTACTGTCATTTTGTTTTTCCTCTGCCATTGGTTTGCTGTAGCCTTCTTTAACCTCAGTGTTTTCACATATTACTCTCTTGTTTCATCCCCATCTTTCCCCCTTGGTGGGCATTTTCTGTGGCATAGCCTACTGTAAGTGAGAGCTTGAGTGTGAGCAAGAGAACAGCACGAGCAAGGAAATGTATTGCCACACTCGTGGTGAATGCTGCGCAATATCTCCATAAGAGGGAACCTTGTCTTTGCAATATTAAAGCTTGCAAGCAAACCCCCATATTTATGACACGAGTAGCACATAGTGAGTAAAGTTAATTCGCTGCACCACATTTGTTAGGTTCACTGTAACCTATTTTCTGTTCTCAACTATCAATTGTTTAATAGTTAGCTCCCAGGCTTAGTACAATAAGTACAAATGATTTATAAAGTAGTGCGGTACTTGCGTTTTGGGTTTCATTCATAACCTGAATCAATATATATTTAATTATACAAAGGAAACTTCCAATCCTTATTACCTTCTTAGACTTTGTTTAAAGAGTGATGTTTACTTTTCAAAGCATAACAACACTTGTGTGGGAATCCCATTCAGATTTCAGATTTCTTCTGTAACATTTCTGATATTAAAACCTACAAGTCCTGTTTTGAGGTTAATATGTTTTTTCGATGTATTTGTTCCTTTTATGTGCTTTCTGATTTACTGCATTGTCTAACGTTGTGTAGCAGCTATAACCTTGGGTGATGAAATCTGAGTTTTGCTCTACTCTCTCCTTTAACACTATCCATCGCCATGGGTTCAACAAGGATTGTGTTGAACTGAATAAATCATTTTGCATATGCATCCTCAGTGAGCTGTACAGTGTTGACATAGTGTACATAATACCAAAAAGCCTGGAATATTATATTATATATATATTGGAGCTCTCATGTGGAGCACCAATAAAATTGCCTTAGGTGGAGAAGATAGATTCCTCTTGTCTTTGAGATGCAAAAAGTTAGCTTGAACAGGTTAGTTTTCCAGAATACAAGATGTGTAGGTAGCAATATAAATTATGTTAAAGTTTATTGGACAACAAAACATGCACTTTTCTACTCACACTGTCTTATGTGTTCATTGTATAATGTTGTGAATGTGTGTTACTTAGCATACATATATATGCCCATGCTACAGGGTATTGTGGAGACATAACAAACCTGCTGTGATTCGTGTTTAAGAAGACACTATAACACTTTAAATATAACATTTCCTGAATTGAAATGTATTGGTTCAGTACAGTCAATATTTCTGAAAATACTTAATACCTAAAAAAGAAGGTCATACTTTTAACCTATGATTGTAACCCCTTAGCCGGGTCCAATGATTTGTTTTGACTTTAGCTTGTTGTGTGAATGTAATTAGATTGTTGTGATTTTAGTCACTGAACCAGTTAACACACTAGCAACAGAGCAGAGCATTGTTGACAGCTGCAACTGAGCCATTTCCTTTTTTGGCAACTTTAACATGTGTATCATTACGCTGGGTGCCAATTTGGCACTGCCTATCAGATCTCATACCACCCTAGACAAAGCACTATACCTGTGTTTGAGTCCTAGTGCCAAAATCCTTAAATGGACCACCCGAACTCTGAGGAAAATGGCCACTCTTACATCATAAGGACCTTTGATTAAACTAACTTACAGTTTATTTCTCTAAGCTGTAACCATGGTGGATCATTTTTCATTTTGAAAGAAAAATATAGGACTTCAGCCCTCTTAAATACATGTATTGATCACTTAATATATACATTTCCCATCTATAAAATCACTGCCATCAATTACATTACAAATACATGTTTTAATGACCTACATTTGGATTATCTATGTCTGTGAAACAGCTGACAACAGAACCATAGTTTATCAGAGTTACTATTTGCTTATCAAGTATCTAATTAAAACAGGAAGTACTTCCCTTGCGGCTTTTGCAATTGAAAAACAACCCCAGAGAAGCCTGGTCGCTCGGAGCCACAATAATGTATCACCAAATGTTTGTAAGCCAATACTTCCATTAATTCTCCCAGCAACATTAACATCTCCCTTGCTGACTTAAGCAGAAAAGCATTAGTCCCTGGCAGGAGGAATACTCAGTGACTCTATGTATCTTTTTCCCCTCGTTCACTGTGATCGGCTATGTGTGCATTTATAGTAAGCGTTTGTGATTCTGTGAGTAATGTGAACTTTAGTGTTGGTGCCCCAGAGAGAACTCCTGACAATAACAGAAAGCAACGAAAGACGAAAAAGGGGTAGCTCGAGGTGGGGCTGGCCGTGGTTTACCATAAGTGACATGATAATACCTTAATGCTTCCTTGGGGGCTGGGTTAACAAACATGGAGAGGGTGTTATGCAAAGTCAATAGAGCATAGCCCTGTTTTACAGGTCGGATTAGATAACTGTGGTGCTTCAGTTGACTGGCAGATTCAATTTACCTGACCGTATTGCAGACGAGAGCTGTATCAAGAATAAGGGTTCGGAGCAGGTGAGAAGTGACTACATTTGGGGAAATATTGCGGTGATGCCCATAATGCACTGCAGCTGGTGAAGACAAGTTGAAGGCCATAAAACCATTGTGAAAAACACAACTT
The DNA here is from genome assembly GCF_902827115.2 of Pseudochaenichthys georgianus. Lineage (NCBI taxonomy): Eukaryota > Metazoa > Chordata > Actinopteri > Perciformes > Channichthyidae > Pseudochaenichthys > Pseudochaenichthys georgianus. The sequence continues at coordinate 22,242,258 of NC_047508.1, read as the reverse complement.
CATTATCGTAAAAAAACAACACTCATTATTCCGTTTCTTGGAACAATATTAGTGCGTATAACCCTGATGCTTTTAAGGCATTATGCATGCTGGAAGTAAAACTTGGCCTCAAGCCAGTGACTTCTGTAGTCACTGGCTTGAGGCCAAGTTTTACTTCCAGTAAACACACTGGCATGTAATGACATGGATTAAATATATTCCTTAAAAGATAAATGTTAATTTTGAATAACAAACGTCGTTGCCTGCTACCGGACAATGTCACTGTGTTGTTTTGCTAGATGAATCTGCCGTCCTTAAGTTAAATTAGCTGCAGTGTTTACATGCATGCTTATGCATGCCCACACAAAACAATGAAGAGGTAATCAAATTATTACAAAGTCTGTATCACCCCCCTGAGAGTGATCAAGAGGAGACTTGAAGGTGTCCTTACAGGAGAAGGGAAGAGAAAACATTTGCCTCTTGACCAATACCTTTTATTTTATACATGAATATAAAGCAGCACAGCACAAAAACGGACTGAGTGTTAAATCTGCAATCTTTCTTGATTGTGTTGTTACTTCTTCCAACATTATGAGCACTGAATTAATCAAGTAAACAATCCACACTTGTGCTATGTCTGAGCTATGAGGAAGGCAGCAGGGCTGGGGAGTCCATAGAGGATACAGCCAACTGACTCTGGTGTCTTAAATGTCTTAACAAATATTGGATCTATTGATATTGAATTTGTTTAAGGCATGTATGTTCCCTTACAGGATTAAGTGTAATAACCTTTTGAGAGCCATTATCAGGTCACATTTTATTTGTACAATAAATTAAAAAAATGGCAAAGCTTGTGATATTACAATAAGCCTAAACTGTGTTTAACGCTACTTAGAAAACAAAAGCACCCTAAACATGGTAAATATTGCAGAATGCTTGCCTTGTGATTATTTAACTCAGGAAATAGTGTGGCTGTAGATAGTTCAAGTCATGTTTTCCTAAGCTCTTACTGAGAAAGGAAGTGTCTTGAAATGTGTTCAGTCAAAGATAATTGTTAGGTTTTCTAGTAAAACATCTTCAAACATTTCTACACTGTCTGAAAAGTATGTATGAAATTCTGAAAAAAAGATTATGGCACACACAGTCGACTTGATTGTAGAACTGTGTTGGCTCTGGTAACAGCAGTATCGGCAGCGAGTACCACATACCTTCCTTTCAATTATATTAATAACCTATTATACAGCATTATAGTATAAATGTAAATACATCCACACTGCACTGCAACTTATTTCTCCAGGCAATGCCTAAGGTGGTGTCCAGTCATTTAAAAGATTCCAGCAAAAAAACACGGGTAACCAAACAGATCATTATGGACAGATACAGGGTAAAAGGTCTGTTGGTACCCAGGGCATGCCCTGTGGCAAAGACTGAATGTAATTGTCTCGTTCTGAATTGAGCAATCTGAACTTTGACATGTGAGATGAAGAACAATAGTTAAGGTCTAGTAGGGCAACACAGTTTAGTGCGGTGAACCCGCCAAAAATACACTTTTTAGCCAAAGATGACAACTGGGCGTTGGTTTATTGATATGGTCTGTAAAGAAGCCATGACACATCATGTAGGCAACAAGCAAAACATCATTGCAGGAATGACGCTATAGCACATATGTGAATGCTTTGTTTAAAGTCACCCTAATCACATTTGAATCAATCCATTATAGACTGATGTTTAATATTGTGGGAGACACGGCTAAGGCTAATCATTGCCGAGCTAAATGTGGGCCAGAGGATATCAAATGTCAAGACATGCAGAATCCCAATAGGCATGCATTATACAGCCATCTGTATCTGTACAT
>NC_047508.1:22161685-22240324 GCF_902827115.2 Pseudochaenichthys georgianus | reverse complement strand
CGTAGAGTATTGGTTATTATGTAATGCGTAGTGGCACTACACCCGACTTTCCTAGTGTGGGACGCGCCTACGGGTGCTGTCCTTTCACGGAAGGTAGTCACCACGGACGCATGTCAGACAGGCTGATAGGGTATTTACGAAGGTCGCCCGGTGAGAGGTCTCTAGAGCAGAGACCTCCAGCGGGCGCACGTAAATCACCCGGAGCTTTTAGCGGTGTTCCCCACCCTAAAACGCTTCCTGCCTTCTCTCAGAGGACACCATGTCCTCGTGGGGACATACAACACGATATCGTGTATGAACCGCCAAGGGAGGTTGCGTTGTCTCCAGTCACACACACTGGCACACAAACTGATCCCTCGGAGCGGCAGACGTCTCCTCTCTCTGAGAGCGACACAGGTACCGGGAGTGATGCACCTCGGGACAGAACTACTGTCCAGAGGTGCACCACTCTATGCAGACTGGACTCCACATCCAAGGATTGTGAGTCCGCTGTGGGTGCGTTACGGCGGAGCCGCGTTAAATCTGTTCGCACAAAGAAAAAATGCTCAATGACAGCTGTTCTCTTTAATGCACGATTTAAACGCACTGTTAGGCGGGGACGCACTCGTACACGATTGACCTCCGGGTCCTCTGTACGCGTTCCCACCCCTGGCTCTGTTACCCCCAACTCTGGCCAGAGTGAAGGAGCAACGTCACACACTTACTCTGATGTTTCCACCCTAGCCCGCAACGTACGGGCTGGCGGAGATATATCAGCTGTTGTGCGGGCAGCCATGGCAGCCCCCACCACGCAGGGACAGATTGTCTCATGCGGGGGGGGGGGTGATCCTTCACCCACGCCCAGAGCGCGGGGCACTATGGGCCTGACCCGTGAGTGGTACAATCTGAATACAGTGGGACTCCCTCAGAAGGTGATAAACACTATTCAGAGTGCGAGAGCTTCCTCCACCAGGTCTCTTTACGACTGTAAGTGGAGGGTGTTTGAGGAGTGGTGCCTTCAAGAAGGACACATCTCTTTTCAATGTCCTGTCGGGGTGATTTTATCATCTCTACAGGACTTGATCGATAAACACAGAGCTTTCTCCACGATCAAGGTGTACCTGGCTGCTATTGCTGCATGCCATGTGGGCTTTGAGGGTAAGACGGCTAGCCAACATCCTTTGGTCTGCCGTTTTATGAAGGGAGCTCGCAGGCTCCTCCCTGTCTCCAGGTCGCTGGTGCCCTTATGGGACCTGGCAGTGGTTTTAAATGGGCTCAGAATGACCCCATTTAAACCCCTGGAAGGAGCTGACATGAAACATCTGTCACTCAAGACAGTGCTGTTACTGGCCCTGGCATTCGCCAAGCGGGTCAGCGATATTCATGCACTGTCTGTACATCCCTCATGCACTCAGTTCGCCCCAGGGCAAACGAGAGTGTTGTTGAAGCCCAACCCTGCCTTTACACCAAAGGTGGTTGGTTCGTGTACCCCAATTGACATTGAGGCATTTCCTCCACCGCTGGTTTCCTCCGGCGAGCAGCAGCAGGATCTGTTGTGTCCAGTCCGGGCTTTACACACATATATGGACAGATCAAAGGAGCTTCGTCTTAATGACCAACTCTTCGTGTCCTGGGCTAACCCTCACAAGGGCAAGCCTGTTACTAAGCAACGGCTCTCACACTGGATTGTGGAGGCAATTGCTTTGGCCTATACGAGTCAGAATTTGCAAGCACCTTCGGGAATGCGGGCTCACTGGACTCGGGGCCTGGCTTCATCCTGGGCTTTGTTCAAGAGTGTTTCCATCCAAGACATCTGTGCAGCGGCAAGCTAGTCCTCGCCGCTCACTTTTGTCCGCTTTTACAAGCTAGACGTCTCCGCTCCAAGCGTGGCCCGAGCAGTGCTGGGCACCTTGTTGAGTCGGGACTCTACCTGTTAAATTCTGGTTGATCGGTGATTTTCGAGATAAGCTCGTCTGGCAATACGGGAGCTACAATATCCCATAGTGAGACATCGAACGGAGTGTTATGAATGAGAACTATAGGTTACTTACGTAACCCCAGTCTCAGAGTAACATGAAGTGAGATGTCTCACCAGACGGGCCTCCTTGCTATGGTGAAGCGAGAAGAGGTGCTTATTTTGAATGACGCATGCGTTGTGGCGCAAGCGACTTATAGGGGGTGATTTCCCCTGACGCTGACGTCAAGATCACCAGCCAATCAGGATTGGCGTAATGAGATTGATGCTTCTGTTTGCTCCGCGATGAGGCGCATCCCATAGTGAGACATCTCACTTCATGTTACTCTGAGACTGGGGTTACGTAAGTAACCTATAGTATGCTCCATGTCTCCCAATTCCCAACCTGGCACCATACGCCTTGGTGGGTTCCGCCTGAAGTCAACCCGCGCTTCTGCCCCAGTTCCTGCTCCTGTCCAGGAGTCGTATTCCGGAACTCGTCTGGCTTATGGAGGTCCACGGAGTATTCAGGCGGCTGCTCAGAGGAGTCGTCGCAAGGCCAGGCTAGCAGCCCGAGCCCCAGCAGCCATGGTTCCGGCTACAGAACCGGCCCACACAGCCATGGTTCCGGCCCCAGCAGCCATGGTTCCAGCCCCAGTTCTGGCCCCAGCAGCCATGGTTCCAGCCCCAGTTCTGGCCCCAGCAGCCATGGTTCCAGCCCCAGCAGCCATGGTTCCGGCCCCAGTTCTGGCCCCAGCAGCCATGGTCCGGCCCCAGTTCTGGCCCCAGCAGCCATGGTTCCAGCCTCAGTCCTGGCCCCAGCAGCCATGGTTTCGACTCCAGCCCCTCGTCTCCGGCCGACGCCAGCACCCCGTGTCCTGTCGGCGTACCGGCCGACGCCAGCACCTCGTCTCCTGTTGGCTGTCCGTCCGACGCCAGCTCCCCGTGTCCTGTCGGCGTACCGGCCGACTCCAGCACCTCGTCTCCAGCTGGCTCTCCAGACGACGCCAGCTCCCCGAGTGCTGTCAGCATACCGGCCGACGCCAGCTCCCCGAGTGCTGTCAGGATACCGGCCGACTCCAGCCCCCCGTGTTCTGTTGGCGAACCAACTCTCTCAAGTCTCCTCTCCAGTTCCCTCTCAAGCCTCCTCTCGAGTCATCTCTCTAGTCTCCTCTCCAGTTCCCTCTCAAGTCTCCTCTCGAGTTCCCTCTCTAGTCCCCTCTCAAGTCCCCTTTCACGTCATCTCTCGAGTCCCCTTTCACGTCTCCTCTCGAGTTACCTCTCGAGTCACCTCTCCAGACCCCTCTCAAGTCCTCTCTCAAGTCCCTCCTCTGGCCCCTTCCCGAGTCCCTCCTCTGGTCCCTTCCCGAGTCCCTTCTCGAGTCCCCTCTCGAGTCCCATCACGAGTCCCCTTTCAAGACACTTCTCAAGTCACCTCTCTGGTCCCTCCTCTGGCCCCTTCCCGAGTCCCTCCTCTGGTCCCTTCCCGAGTCCCTTCTCTAGTTCCCTCTCGAGTCCCCTCTCCAGTCCCCTCATCCCTCTCGAGTTCCCTCTCGAGTCCCCTGTCCAGTCCCCTCTCCAGTCCCCTCTCCAGTTCCCTCTCCAGTCCCCTCTCCAGTTCCCTCTCCAGTCCCCTCTCGAGTCCCCTCTCCAGTCCCCTCTCCAGTCCTCTCTCTCGAGTTCCCTCTCAAGTCCCCTCTCAAGTCTCCTCTCAAGTTCCTACCCGAGTCCCGTCTCGAGTTTCCTCTCTAGTCTCCTCTCGAGTCCCCTCTCAAGTTCCTTCTCAGGTCCCCTTTCGAGTCTCTTCTCGAGTCTCCTTTCAAGTCCTCTCTCAAGTCCCCTCTCGAGTCCCCTCTCGAGTCCCCTTTCAAGACACTTCTCAAGTCCCCTCTCGAGTTCCCTCTCAAGTCACCTCTTGAGTCTTCCTTCGAGTTCCCTCTCGAAATTCCTCTCAAGTCACCTCTCAAGTCAACTCTCGAGTCCCCTCTCAAGTCACCTCTCGAGTCACCTCTCAAGTCTTCTCTCGAGTTCCCTCTCTAGTCCCCTCTCGAGTCTCCTCTCGAGTTCCCTCTCAAGCCCTCTCTCGAGTTCCCTATCGGGTCCCCTCTCAAGTCACCTCTCGAGTCTCCGTTCAAGTTCCCTCTCGAGATTCCTTTCAAGTCCCCTCTCAAGTCAACTCTCAAGTTTCCTCTTGAGTTCCCTCTCAAGCCCTCTCTCTCCCTGGTGGCCTAGTGATACGTCCCTCCTCCGGACCCCCTCCATCCACCCTGCTTGAGGTTTTGGACTGTTGTGTTCTTTTTTTTGGGACGTCTGGGATCCGTCCCTTGAGGGGGGGGGTACTGTCACGATCTGTCTTTATTGTATTTTGTCTTGCCTGTTTCTGTCTCTGTTGTGTTTTGTCTTGTGTAGATCTGTCTTTGGTTTTCTGTCTGCGTTGTGTTTTGTCTTTAGATCTGTCTGTGGTTCCCTGTCGTTAGTTTCCCTGGTGTGTCTTATTACCCGATTGTGTGCACCTGGTGTCCCTGTGTTTTCTCCTCCCTCCTCACCTGTGTCTTGTTTGTATAATTAGTCTTGTGTGTATTTAAGTTCTGGTTTTTCTGTATGTCTTTGTCGGTTCGTCTTGTTTAGTGAGTAAGTCTCCCGTGAGTGTTCTGTTTTTGTCATAGCCTTGAAATAAAGGAATTTTCACTTTAATCTGCATTTGGGTCCTGCCTCCTTCACACATCGTAACAAACATGTTTACATGCTTCAATGTGGTTGAACATATCTGCATACGCCCTCTGTCTGAAAGGTTTTTATTAGCACCTGTCTGTTAAGCCCCCCCTTTTCAAAAAATCTGATAGGCTTGGGAGAAGAAAAAAAAACACCTGTGCAACGGTAGTTCAAGCCGAGGGTAGAGTAGCAAATTCCAATGAGGCAGCATGTGGAAGAGGAACGCCCCGTCTACACTACAGGCATCGAAAAATGCTTTCAACGCTTCGCCCATTCACTTGAATGGGGTGACGTAGTTGATTTTGAATCTTCGCCGAACTGCATTGTGGGGAGCATGGCATGGCTTTGCAAGCAACACGAGCATCTATCGGCATCAAAAGTTGAACAATGTTCAACTTTTGAGGCTCGATGCTTGACATCAGCCAATCAAATCCCGCGTATGCAAATCTGGCAGCTGGCAAACGCTAGCCAATCAAAACGCGTGTATGCTGATACGGCAGGTCTTGACTATTTTCCATATGTCATAAAATGGAGGATAAATTAATCATTGCCGTAGCGAATGTCCCAGTCCTGTATGACTGTACTCTGTTCACCTACCGGGACCTAAACCGGAGGAACCAGGCATGGCGGGAGGTGGCAGAGACAGTTCATTTTAACATTAAATGGACAGCTAGGCAAGGCAAGGCAAGTTTATTTATATAGCACTTTTCAACGCAAGGCAATTCAAAGTGCTTTACAAAAAAGAAAAAAAGGCAGGACATTAAGCATTAAAGAAGAAAAGCTAATAAAATAAACATTAAGGAAAAATACATGGATAAAAGTTACAGTGCAGTCTAAAATATGAATAGTTCAATTAAACATTACAAGAAAAAGTACATGGATAAAAGTTACAGTGCAGTTTAAGATATGAATAGTTCAATTAAAAGCAGCGACAAAAAGAAAAGTCTTCAGCCTGGATATAAAAGTAGTAAGAGTTGCAGCGGACCTGCAGGTTTCTGGGAGTTTGTTCCAGATATTTGGAGCATAATAACTGAACGCTGCTTTACCATGTTTAGTTCTGACTCTGGGGACAGAAAGCTGACCAGTCCCTGAAGACCTGAGAGATCTGGATGGTTCATAGTTTAGCAGGAGGTCAGTAATGTATTTTGGGCCTAAACCATTCAGTGCTTTATAAACCAGCAGCAATATTTTGAAATCTATTATTTGACACACAGGAAGCCAGTGTACAGACTTCAGAACAGGAGTGATGTGATCCACTTTCTTAGTGTTAGTGAGGACTCGAGCAGCGGCGTTCTGAATCAGCTGCAGCTTTCTAATAGATTTTTTAGTGAGACCTGTGAAGACACCATTGCAGTAGTCGAGTCTACTGAAGATAAAGGCATGGACAAGTTGTTCCAAATCCTGCTGTGACATTAGTCTTTTAATCCTAGATATATTCTTTAGGTGATAGTAGGCTGATTTAGTAACTGTTTTAATGTGACTATTGAAACTCAGGTCAGAGTCCATGACTACACCTAGATTTCTGGCTTTATCTGTTGGTTTGAACATTGCAGACTGAAGCTCAGCGCTAACTTTTAAACGTTCTTCCTTGGCTAGCAATGTAGCATAACATATAATATAATAATACAATAATAATATAAGTATAAGCATAATATATAATCTTATATCTTAATATAATAATATATTAATATACCAATAATATATAATGTATATATATATATATGTATAATATACCAATATTACCCTTAATATATAACATAACATATAATACATGCACAGCTATCAAGCATAGACAGTATATTTAGCCAGCATGGAATGTAGCATAATAGCATTCATAAATGGAGGAATAATTTAGTAAATTCAATAAATTAACTTTATTATTTATTAACTTTATTATTTCATTTCATTGTATTAGAGGATGTGTGCAAAAAGAGATGGAAGACTCTGAGGGACAGGTTCCGCAAGGAGAAGAATATGGAGGAGGTGGCAAAAAGAAGCGGGGCAGGGTCTGCAGGGGAGTTCAAGCCCTGGCGTTTCATGGCAGTGATGGGGTTTTTAACCCCATTCATCATAGACCGTGAGACGTCCAGCAATGTCCCCCGGCAGACCCTGCCTCCATCCACCCTGGTGGCAGAGGAAGAGAGCCAGGTAGAGAGTGAGCCAGCCAGCCAGTCCACCAGTCAGCCCGCCAGTCAGCCAGCAGCAGCCAGCAGCAGCCAGCCAGGTGGAGAATGCTGAGGTCCGGGGCAAAACACGGGGGAGGGAGAGGGAGATGTCCCCGTTCGAAAGAAGTCTGCTGTCTGCTGTCAGCAATTACCCAGCAATTGCCCAGCCAACCCCACCAGTGGTGGAGGAGGACGAGGACTTGCAGTTTTTTAAGAGCCTCTTGCCCACCATGAGGCTGATGACAAGGGGACAGAGGACAAGAGTCCGCCTCGGGATACACCAGCTAATTTTTGACGTGGACCAGGAAACATTTCTAATTTAATAAGTTTTTCACACATACTGATCCACATAACATTTTTTTACACTCATCACTCATCACACACACTTCACTCACAACATTACCAAATAAAACATTATTTAAAGTATGTTATTATGGCTATACTGTGTCTTCACTTCATGTGGTTTGTCAGTTGCAACATACCAGATGCTTCATGTATGTCGGTATATATAATGTGCTTTCTTCTGTAATTGTTCAGTGAAAACCTATTGAAATTATGAGTGGTTTATCAGTAAAAACAGGGCTGAAAGAAAAAGGTTATATCATCAGTCATATCATAATATAATAATATCAATTCAAGAAACATGTTTATTAGGAATGTTTGATTTTAAAATGGCTCATTTGGAATATTTGCTCTTTAAAGAAAATGGGTAGCTCTTAAAAGCGCTTTTGTTTTGGAGGAGCCATGGTGACCCTATACCACGTTATGCTGCCATGACACTACACCCTCCTCATTGAAATAGGAGCAGAAGGTCTCCCGCAGTTGGATGGATCGGCGTGTTGCGTTGTTTGAGCCCATCCTAGGTGCATCGCGCAGGGTCGGAGCTTCATCACTCGACTCTGCGACGACAGGTGTGCGTGATGGCCTTCCTATTGTCTTCCTGCGGAGGAAGTTGTGCAACACACAGGTGGCCTTCACACACAACTCTGTTACCTCCGGGCTGGTGGTGATGACACGCCGGAACATTCTCCACTGTGATGCGAGGATGCCAAACGCACATTCAACCACCAACCTGGCCCGGCTGAGGCGGTAGTTGAACAGCCACCTTTGAGGTGGCGTCCAGGGAATGGACACAGCAGGTTGTCCAGCAGCGGAAAAGCCTCATCTCCAACCAACACATGGGGAAGAAGGCCCAGCCGCTCTGCTCCTGGGATGACGGTGTCAGGTGGTAGCTGCAGACTGCCATCTCGGAGGCCCTCTCCAAAAGCGGAATTCCGCAGGCTCCCACCGTCGCTGCTCCTTCCAAAACCTCCGACATCCACTACCCTGAAGAGGTACTGGGCATCCACGACAGCCAGCAGTACCAAGGAGTGGGTGGACTTGTAGTTGAAGTACAGGGACCCAGAATTTGCCGGAGCCTGGATCACCACGTGCTTCCCATCAATGGCACCAACGCAATTCGGAAAGTTCCAGCGCTCCTGGAACCCAGCAGCGATGGCTCTCCAGTCCTCCGCCTGTGGTACCGGCATGGTCTCCTCGACCAGCGCGGTCCAGATGGCACCCGCAACCTCCTTCACAATGACAGCCACTGTTGCATGCCCGACCCGATAGCTGAACGCTATGGTCCTGTATGAGTCACCAGGTACCTGAGAAAAAAATAATATACATGATTTAAAAAAATGTCATACGCCACGCAGACACAGATCCCCCCCCCACACACACACACCAAAGACACACACAGACCACAAACACACACACACAAACACACAGACCACAAACACACACATACAAACACACACAGACACAGACCCACACACACAGACACACACACAGACCACAGACACACACACCACAGACACACACACATACCCACACATACCACAGCCACACACACAGACACATACCACAGACACACACCCACAGAGACACACACACAGACCACAGACACACACACACACACACACAGACCACAGACACACCCACACACACACACACACACACACACACACACACCCACACCCACACCCACACACACACACACACACACACACACACACACACACACACACACACACACACACACACACACACACACACACACACACAGGGGAGCAATACTGTGTTTACCTAGCTATCTTAATTAATGTCATTCATCTGAACTAAATCACAGACTTCATTCATCCATTGCATGCATTCTCTCTCTTTATATACAGAGTCATATTAAAGAAGTAGAAATACACAAAACGTACCGTAGGCAGATGGCGAGTCGCTCGGCGGGTCCGATTGACAAACGCATACGGGTGTCTGCCTTTGCAATCAGTGGACCGACCTTCCCCAGCAACTCGTCGAACACGTCTTTGCTCATCCTGAAGTACTGATGAAACAGTACACCATCCAGGCGGAGCTCTTGGACAAGAACGTGGTATTCCCCCCCGTTGCAGACGTTTTCAGAGTATCGGATGTACCCAACAGCGACGCACAATATGTGGCCTCCTGCGAGACATTGCATAAACCAACGCTACCCTTGCTACAAAACCAGCATCCATTTTGGCAATAGTGGAGAAGTAGCGGGCTTTTTTTTGCATTGTATGCCGGGGGCGGGCGGGGGGCGGGCGGGAGATTCCTGATTGGTTGTTGGTCGCCTTGGGCGTGAGAAATCGCCAAGCTTCAGCTGCAAGGAAGCTCGGAGTTGCCAGGTTTGATAAATGCCTGAATTACCAAGAGCCGAGGAGTGAGAGCTGCAAGATCAGTTGGACGAGATTGATTGGTGAAATTGTCCATAAAAAACTATTATATTCGTAAAGTGTACAGCTAATATATATATTAATTAATTTTTATATAAAACAATATATTTTTGAGTGGGCTGTATCTGTCGAAAACTGCTACTATACTGTCTGCTGTATGCACTCCCTTACGAAATGAACTATAAATGAACTAGTATTACTATAGTATACTATAAGAGTTGTATAGTGTCCTATAGTAAGTTTGTAGTGTTCTGTAGTATTTTTCAGCAGCTATTGTCTTACTATAGTTTTTTCTGTAGTGCCATTTTATTAGCTATAGTAGCCCTATAATATTTCAATAGTAATACTCTGTATCTAGATCTTTGTAGTAATCCTATATTATTTTAAATACTATAATATATAGTGTTTCTGTAGTTGTTTTTTAAACACACTATAGGACACTCCTAATAGCATGATATTGTCATAGTGAATGCATATTATTACTATAGTGTTTGTAAAAGTATTACTATAGTGTTTTTGTTGGTGTTTCCGTATTAAGACTATATTATTTTAAATAGTACTACTATAGTATAATATATAGTGTTTCTGTAGTTGTTTTTTGAACACACTATAGAACACTCCTATAGTAATAGTATGATATTGTCATAATGAATGCATATTATTACTATAGTGTTTGTAAAAGTATTGCACTCCTAGAATTAATGTAATTTTTTTATATCAAATGAATTGATATATATATTAGCTGTACACTTTACGAATATAATAGTTTTTTTATGGACAACTTTACCATTCAATCTCGTCCAACTGATCTTGCAGCTGTCACTCCTCGGCTCTTGGTAGTTCAGGCATTTATCAAACCTGGCAACTCCGGGGTTCCTGGCAGCTGTCAATCAAAGTCCAGTGGCTCCGCCCCAAAGTGTCAGAAACTTTTCACGCGCACGTAGACAGACTCCGCGAGCGAGTGAGGCTGACACTCCCGCGAGGGAGCAAGAGGGCTGTCTCTGCGAGTGTAAAAGCACATTTTCCGCTCGTGAGTAGCTTGTTTTACGCGCTAGAATATTGACCCAAATCTGACTACATAAGTAGCCTACCAGGAGACAGCGTTTGGTACTCACCCCACATGAAGCGTGGTCCTCCTCAGTGTCTCCTTCACTGTCCTCTATTTACACGTTTTGCATGTGAGATGATGAAGATGGATACAAGCGGCCGAGATGGGTTTCCTCCGCCGGGTGGCTGGTGTCTCCCTTAGGGATAAGGGGAGAAGTTCGGTCATCAGGGAGGGACTCGGAGTTGAGCCGCTCCTCCTTCGCGTCGAAAAAAGCCAGTTGAGGTGGTTCGGGCACCTAGTTAGGATGCCACCTGGGCGCCTCCCTAGGGAGGTGTTCCAGGCACGTCCAGCTGGGAAGAGACCAAGGGGTAGACCTAGGACCAGGTGGAGGGATTATATCTCTTCGCTGGCCTGGGAGCGCCTTGGGATCCCCCAGTCAGAGCTTGTTGATGTCGCCAGGGAAAAGAAAGTTTGGGGCTCTCTGCTGGAACTGCTACCCCCGCGACCCGACCACGGATAAGCGGGAGAAGATGGATGGATGGATGGATGATGAAGATGATGAAGATGCACCTCCCTGTCTCTTTTTAAGCCTCCAATTTGCTTTCTCCAAAACTTGTTGCCAAAACTGTGAAGTCCTAGCATTTCCTGAGGCCAAGTTGGAGGATCAAATACTAAGAAATTATCACATCTGATTTCAGATGTGGGAAGTTACTAAGTACACTTATCCAAGTACTGTACTTAAGTACAATTTTGAGATATTTGTACTTTACATGACTTTGTTGCTACTTTCTACTTCTACTCCACTACAGTTCAGAGGTAAATGGTGTACTTGTACTCCACTACATGTATTTAATACCTTTAGTTACTTTTACTGTAACAGAGTATTCCATCTAAGGGCCATCTAAGCTAATTTACAGATGGCCCTGAGCCCACTAGAGATTGCCCTGAAAAATGCACGCGGACGAAATGGCACGAAGGGTTTGGGGGGCCTCCGTCCCCCTAGAACATTTAGATTTTTGCAGGTCTTAGATGCTGTCTGGTGCATTCTCTAGACTGAATTATAAGATGAACCACCACAATATTATATTGTACAATTTCAATTTTATTCTTCATTTCACTTGTTTTTTTGTTCTTGTTTGTGTTTGCTCGCTTGCATGCCCTGCATAGCTATAATAAATACTTAAGTTGTTGGTCAAAACACTTTCCATCTGATGAAGGCAAATGCCTTCCCAGATGGAAAAAAGTAGAAAACATTACATTCAGTTATAACTGCCAAAACAAACATTATTTACACTATTATGGCCCCTGTTAAAAATGTTTGTAATGTTAACTACTGTAAGTTGGTCGAACGAATGCCTCCTCATTCGGAAGCTGACCGAGCAGACCCGCCCTTAGCAAACAAATCTATAACATCCTATAGAATCCTATAGAATCTTGTAGAAATCTATAGCATGTTATAGAACATAGTCGTATTTGTAAGCCATGCTAAAGAATTCTATAGAATACTATAGAAATCTCTAGATCATTCTGTAGAATACTATAAATGTGTACTTTTCTATAAACTTCTATAATTAAAACTATAACAATCTAAAGAATTCTATAGGACAGAACCGACTCATGACATATCTGTAGAACTCTATAGAAATCTATAGGAATTTGTAGAAATCTATAGCATTCAAAGAAAACATGCATGACATTTTCTCTCTGATGCAACCTATACTAAATTCTATAGAATTCTATAAAACTCGTCTTTAAATTGGAATAGAGAAAATCATAGTAATCTACATCATTTTGTGGAACTGAGCTGCTTTGCAAAAGCTGTATGGGTCCCTTTGAAATCTTTACAACTGTATACTGGATTATGTGCCCAATTACATTATGTAACCTATACATAACCATATACAACCATACAACATATTGGAATGGAACTCTAAACTGAATGAATGTCACTGTCCTTGTATTCTGATGTAAATGCTCCAGAATTTCTGTGACTGCATCTGTATGTATACATTGATCACTTATGTTATGTAACTAATTATCTGTTACAACTGGAGATTAAAGCTAAGTGACATAACAATATCTATTGTTAGTGTGAGTCTGTTATAAACAACTCATTTGAGTCTGCAGTACTCTACTCTGTTTTGCAGTCTATTATACACTGTAAAAAAAGATCGTAATTTTACAGGAAATAACTGTAAATGTTTATAGTAATTATCATGTTTTTTTAAATAACTTGCAAAATCCTGTAAAATGGCAGATATTAAAGGTGGGGTAGGTAAGTTTCAGAAACCGGCTCGAGATACACTTTTTGTTATATTCCATGGAATGCTCTTAACATCCCGATAGCAATGAATATCTGAAGTGCTTTGACAAAAAATCCATAAAAAAATGTCATCTGTAGAAGCCGTAATACTGTAAAAAGTAGCCGGCCCGGCTAAACGGATTGGATGGCCTACCTGCCTGTCAGCCTTCCATCGGGGCACAAACTTATCTCGTGCACTCATTGGTCATGTGCGCGTTCGTGTGTGTCGGAGGAGGGGCTCTATAAGGAAGTGGCAGATTTTCTCCGGTTGTGTATTTTCTAGGGCTGTCAAGTTAACGCGTTAATAACGCGTTAACGCAAAAAAAAATTAACGCCACTAATTATTTTAACGGGATTAACGCATGTGTATTTTTTTTCCTCGGCCGCCCCGTAGTTTCAGAGCGCATCGAGTTTAAAATACCATCTACAAGCTGATGCTGACAGCCCCACTCCTGCCGCCCGCTTGTGGCAGACCACACTTCCACGCTCACCGGCAGGCACCGACTGGCCATCGGGAGGACCGGGAGGGTGTGTGTATGTGTGGCCCGAGCGAGAGAGAGACCTTACGTGCATATTTGTTGTTAGCATCTGGTGCTAGCTAGCTGCGCTAACGGATATAAGGAGCTGTTTAAATGAAAACAGAGAAGCGACATTTCGCCACAACTGCGCCGAGCACTTGACTTTATGCAGGAAGCCAGACAGTGGGACATTGTACGAAAAGTCAGCACACTCAGCAGCACGGATAGTGCAACATGATTGCAGCGTCCAGGTAGCTCCCGTTCGAGCATATGCCTTGAGTTGCACATAGCTCCAACGATCCATCACTCTCTCACACACACACTCACTCACACACACACACACACACACACACACACACACACACACACACACACACACACACACACACACACACACACACACACACACACACACACACACACACACACACACACACACACACACACACACACACACACACACACACACACACACACACACACACACACACACACACACCCACACACACCATTTGTATTGTATTATTGTATGAGAGGTTCCAGATTGAATTGAGGCGAATATTTGTAATGTTCAGAGTTTGTTGTGTTTAATATTCACGAGAATATTTGTCATTGTTCAAATGATAATAAACATTAGCATAAAGCATATTTGTCCACTCATATGTTGATAAGAGTATTACAAACTTGAAAAATATTCCTCTAAGGTACATTTAGAACAGATAAAAAATGTGCGATTAATCGCGATTAACTATGGACAATCATGCATCGACTGACAGCCCTAGTATTTTCAAATTCTAGCAATCTCGAGCGGGTTTCTCAAACTTACCTTTAACTATAAATTAACAACCCAAAACATTATTTTCAGTATTTTGACAATAACCACAAATAACGTTTATTTCCTTTTTTTTACAGTAAATTTACTATATAATATTCACAGTAGTGAATCCACCACAAACACAAAATATCCAATGTTGAAACAAAAGTAAATAAATATGTTCTCATTAACATCTACAGTTGACAATATCATTAAAAAAAAATAAAATTATAGAAAGTGGAGACATTTCTGCAGGGAGGACCAAGGTTTAAAACACACACTGTTATTTACTCAACAAGTCACAGTTATCCTTGTTTTATTTATGTTGCTGTTTTTTTCCCCCCATTGGTCAATATACATTAGTTTTACAGTATAATGTATGGTTTTCGGATTCTGGCCGACAGCCAGAGCTACGGCACTTGAAATAGAATTCAGCCAAAACACGGCAGACAAGTCAGGCATGTTTGGAATGAGTCCACAACACTCCTGATTGGTTAATGTAAACGTAATCGAAGAAACCTGCCAATGAGAACTGTCCGTGCCTGTCGTTCACATTTGAAACTTCCACGTCAGTTCGAGCGGGTCTCCTCCTGCGAGCTACAGCTGTCTGTATGTCTGCTGCAGGAGTTTATGGATTAATATCGGGATCGTTTTACACGTTAAATATGAGCATCGGGACGTCAACAAAGAACAGAAGACTTGAGATCTGGTGAGTCCTGCAACTGTAATGGAGTTAAATATGTATTTAGATAATCCTTAGTTTGTGAATGTTTTATTTTTTATTTAAGGTTACGTTTCTTCTTCTAGTTAGCTGAGTTTCTTCCCGTTAAGTTGGTATTCATCATTAATAGGTTGTTAAATGTTAAGAAGCCCTGAGATGCTGTTTCTTGCAAGATGTTGCGCCCGGGAAACCGGATTTAACAGGTGGCTGCTAACGTTAGCTTACAGCTTATTGCAGTGCGGCCGCGCCACCCTCTCGTCTCCAACACGGGAGAATTACACATAAACATGCAGCGGGGTGTCACAATGTTGTCGCCAAGTTTAATGTAAAGTTTCACAGCTTTCTTATAGCGGAATCTAGTTTGTTAATGTTCAGTAACAGCTAGCATAGCATAAACAGCTAACCGCTAACGTTTGGCTAACTTGCTAGTTAGCTCTGCTCTATATATTACAAGCTAACATGACTAGCTAATGTCACACTGTGTGAACTAAAATACTTTTTGTATTACTACATCATACACGCTAGGTCCAAATCACTGCTAACATTTATTATTTTTGAAAATGTATAGTAAAGAAACACTCAGCCATGCATGAAATAACATAGCAAAAATAATACGGGTAATGTTTGACCCATGTTGTGCCTTAGAAGTGTAGTGATACAAACATGATTTTTATTCAAAAAGTAAGAAAGGGAAAAATACAAATTGGTGTTGATCCAAAACAGGTTAATTGAGGAATACCTGGAATCCTGAATGGTTAAAGTAATTTATTGCAAAGATATTTACAATTAAAACTAATTCGGGTCACTTTTGATACATGTTGGTTGTATGTTGTGTAACAAAGGGTTAACATGACGGCTGTGATGTTCACTCTTTTGACAGAGCACCAGTGGACAGCGAGGACTATGGAAGAGAAGATGTGATGGCTTTGTGTGGAAAGCTGCTGAAGCCAGCCTGTGTCCCTCATCAGTCTCTCCAGGCAGCACCCAGCTATTCTTCCATCTTGCAGATGAAAAGACTTTGATATGTGAGTAATAACTAACTTGTGTCTAACATAGTATTACATGTGGTTTAGTAAAGTATTTAAAAATACCCCACATTGTACATGTACAGGAAAATCAGACCTTGTTCAACAAAGATCATAAGACAATTGTTTTGTCTTTGAGGTACAGCCGCAGCAGAGAGTCTGAGTTTGAAGAAAGCACTAACATTTTATTTAGTGTTGTTTAATCAATCAATATTTACTGGTCTTGAATTTCCTCACTGGATTACAAAATGCTCGAATCTTATTGTACAGGGACATTATGAAGATTTAATCACCTGAAGATGAAAATATAAATTCATCGATATGTACCATTTTAAGGAAATAGACAGTTGGTGGTATTGACCAAAGCTCCGCAGCTGTAGCTAGGCGCTGCTAATGAAAACTCAAGTGCTCAATTTGTTGGTTTTTCTTTATTAAGAATTGAGCAAGCATATCTTCCTCTTCGAAATCCCAGTTGTACTTCGCTAACACGTAGTGCCTGGGAGGGTGTGTTTGATTGTTCCCACCCTTACCTCACTTATGGACTAGGTCATGTTAGACAAGCAATCCAGTGGTTAGTTTTAGGGTCACCTCCATTGTTTTATTTTTTATTTATTCACTTTAAGAGAAAGGGATTTCAGAAACAAGTCTCACAAGTTTGGCTCGAGGTAAAATTAATGTTCCCCCCTTCTAAACTTATAAAATAATTAATGCCCTGATAATAACATCCATCATTATGGTTTACTAATAGTTATCACTTCACTTCCTCCTCCAGCACCTGGACACAGCAGGAACCTATGCCAGGATCCTGTTTGTGGACTTCAGCTCTGCCTTCAACACAACCCTCTGGCTGGAGGCTGCGCACCATCAGGACCAAAACCTCTCTACATCAGGACCAGAACCTCTCTCCATCAGGACCAAAACCTCTCTCCATCAGGACCAAAACCTCTCTCCATCAGGACCAGAACCTCTCTCCATCAGGACCAGAACCTCTCTCCATCAGGACCAGAACCTCTCTCCATCATGACCAGAACCTCTCTCCATCAGGACCAGAACCTCTCGGCACCTCAACAAGGCCCGCCCCCCCCACTGACACTTTACCTCAGCCACAACGCAGACTCTGCATGGAGATCACAGGATGGTAACTAATGCAATGTTTAAATATTGCTTACTGCCCATATTTTATATTCTATAATTTATTGCATTCTATTTCTTAATATAGTTCGCTATCTGTGTAGTTTTTACATTTTTTTATTTGTATGTACGACACCTCCTCATACGTGTGAACATACCTGGCAATAAACCCGTTTCTAATTCTGATCTTTTTGTCCACCAGGTTGCACTGCCACGTCTACAGTAGCGCAGAATGGACAGAGAAAACATGATTGGGCCTCAAGTTTTTTGCAGCCTATATACATTATCCTACACACTTGGGATAGGAGGGTGAGTGAATAAGTTATCCATTGGTTGGAACCTACATCCCCATTGTTAGACGTACTAAATCCTGCACACTGCTCCTTCAAATTGACAATGTGAACATATGTTGCCATTTTGCAATTTCTGTTATTTTCAGTTGAGAATGTTTCAAAGTAATCTTAAAAAATTCAACTTACTTTTTGTTTCTACTGTTTATAAGTATGATGTTTAAATATGAAATGCTGTATTCATTAGTTGTACTATAATTCTACAAATATTTTTATATTTTAAGTTTTCAGAGTAATTGTTTCCTACAGAACATTTTGTGATGTCATTTTGTTGAACCTGTTTGATTGGAAAATGTTAGAAAGCTGTAAAATAACAGTATTCTCCCTGGAGAACTTTAGTTTCTGTATTTATTTTAGTGTTTGATCATACAAATCTAATAAAAGAAAATGTAAAAAACTGTTTTTCTCATCAGAACTTTATTTAAGGTATTTTAATGTAACATTTTAAGACAATGGATTTTGAAAAGAGAGGAAGGTTTCCTCTAAAATCTTTAAGGACAATTTCTGTATACTAATTGCTTTTGCACTTTATTTCAGTTAAAGTATTTTTACTTTAATTTTATGGTTTTTGTTTGGCAGCCTGCTGCCAGTCATTTGAACGTTTTTTTACCCGTAGAAGTTTTAGTGCTGTACTTTTATTAAAGGTTATTGACTGTAAAAACAGCAGATACATCTGTACAATTCTGTAAAACCTTTAAGGACAATTCCCGTAAATTAATGTTATAAGTTCTGCAGAACAATTTTATAGAAAACAATAGCAATTTTCTATAGGATTCTATAAATTATTTGGTGGAATCTATAGTAAAATTCATAGGTGAATTATATAGAATATTTGCCAATATCCTGCAGTATATTCTACAGAAACATCAATAGATTTTTCTATAGATTATTTTGAAAGAATCTATAGTAAAATCCATAGATAAATTCTATAGAATATCTGCAAACATTCTATAGTATTCTTCAAAGAAGTTCTATAGAAATGTCCACAGATTCTATAGAATATAGGTCACAAATTCTATAGTATTCTACAGAATGGTATTCTACAGAACAGTTCTATAGAAAGCATCCATGGGGTTTTCTATAGGAGTCTATAGATTATTTTCTACAAAAAACCCATCTACACAGTATATATTTTCTATACTATAGTATTCTATAGATTATTTCCCAGAATCTATAGTAAAACACGTAGGCAATTTCTATAGTATGTCCGCAAAAATCCTGTAGTATTCTACAGACATTTTCTATAGAATTCGTCCATAGATTTTTCTATAGTATTCTATAGATTTTTTTTGCTAAGGGCGAGCAGCAGTCGAGAGGAGCCGAGCGCATCCACGAAGCACACGTCAGCCGAGAGTTCCCGTGAGCCGGCAAATCTAAATATCTTCAGTCAAAATAATTTCCCTTTAGAGCAATACTGCTTCAGTTGCGCCACTTATGTGACAGACAAGAAGAGTATGTGACAGACAAGAATAGTCAACTCTAATGTCTAACACTTAATGTGGCGAAAGAGATGTCCTGTATGGGTTGATTGTGCGTTGATCTGTTGGTAATGCCTCGGGGGTTCCGGTGGGCATGTAAACAAATGCATAATGCTGCGCTATACTTTGTGGACTCATCCAGTTGCATAGCGACACTTATTGTGTAGTTGTCTTTTAATAAGCAGGTAGTCATATCATTAGCTAGAACTAGCTGGATCTGATCGATATGGACATAAACGCGAGTGAAGTCTAATCTGACGGGAGAGAGAGATCGGCTGCTGCTGACGAGTCGAGACTCGACACGCAGCTCTGCATAACCACATGCAGCGGTGAGCGGAACAAAACACACACTTCAGGTTAGAATATCACACGTAGCTATTTTAATTACCTCTCAAACTACCTAAACTAGTTATAGATATGTTTAGTTTTACTGTCGGGTCACTTATTACTGGATCCGCGAGCTGCATGATACTGGCATAATAGATTGCCCGATCGGGCAACCAGCAGGTGAGGCTTCATTGCCCGAGCTCAATACTAGATGGCCCCGGGCCATCGGGCAGTGACGGGCCATCGGGCAGTCCTTAATGTCGAGCCTGTCGAGTGCATTCCAGTGAGCCAGGGAGTTGGTTATTTTCTCAGACGTGGACTTACTTATCCTGGCCCTGAAACCAGTCATCTGGTTGAGTGTGGGTTGGGTCAGGGTGTGGTTCCTTGCACTCGGAGTCGGGCTAACGTCCACGCTAGCTGCTACATGCTTTGCATTTAGGTGATACTTTAGGCTTGATGTGCTGCGGTGATATGCACATTATTTTTTGCATAATTTGCACACAACCGTGCTCTTGTCGACGCTTCCATCCGTCAGTTTTTTAAAACTAAATTTCCCATCCACGGGGCCGACCAAAGCGGTCTCATCAGCTTGTTCGTTCATGTTTGACTATTGTTCACCGTGGTTTGTTGTTGTTTGAAGTCCCATGCTGAAGTCATGAACGTTAGTTGGTGCTCCAGTATAATCGGTACGCCTGAAACTCATCCAGTGAGAAACGTTCCGCTGTGCAAAAATAAGTGCGATTAAAGTGCGATTAAAATGCGTAAATTTTTTTAACGCGTTCATTTTTGTGTAATTAATTCATCTTAATTAACGCGTTAAAGTCCCGGCCCTAAATAAAACTGCAGCAGCTTGACCACAGAGTGTGAACGTTGTGATCAGCTGATTTTGTGCAGTTCTCCAGTGTGTGCCCGCACAGAATGTGCACATGGGGAGTCTCCCGCCGCTGCCAGTTGGCGGAGTTTTGGCACAATTATGTTGTTCATACCGACGTTAACCCTGTCTGTGCACACGGTGAACAACACTGTCGTCCAGTGATCTAAGCCTCTGCCTCCTGTAAAGCTTCACAGGTCCGTCGGTTATGTATGTCCTGCGCGGCTCGCCCAGTACCCAGTTCAATCAGTCATAGAAAGTCCGAAGATTTTTTGCAGGGAGCGAAACGGCAACGTAGCTGTTTAATGTCTTTGTTTTTTTTTTACATGACTAGTAGTTTACTCCATTGAGTGTAGACAAGAAACACATGTTGAAGAAATATGTGTTGTGTTTTGATGTTTTGAGGTACGCAAAGACGCGTACTAGTGACACAAGTGACGTTACGCAATTCAGATTTGTGCCGCGCATGCGTACCATGCGTACCAGTTATGTGCACCCCTGGCTATAGGCCTAGTGTCCTCGAACTCTGGAGCCAGTGTGCTGTGCTATCCTCGAGACGCTACTTTGTCAGAGATACAACATAACAGTATCTGATGTATCAGTTTACAGTGCATCCAAAAAACTAATTGTTTTAATAAACAGCCAATAATTGGACATTTTAAATCAGGCCATGAACATTTTCTATCTGATTTTATGCTGAGCACTAGACAAAGTAGCACAACATCAGGGCAAAGTGATTACCTTGCTGACGAGTTGGAGGTGTGCAGTTTGTTACCTTCAGCTCTTCCTCAAACTGCTCAGTGTGACTGCTCCTTCCTTTTCCTTTACTCAATACTATAATAAAAAATGATTTGATGTTCAACTAAAACAACACTGACTTCTTCATTTTTTATATCGATGGATTTCAGTGAGCAACTTTTTAACTTTCACCTGACTTCTTTACAATAAAAGTATTACCCTGTTGCACATGTGTTTTATTTGAGGCAGCAGCAGTGTGAAATGTTAGCTTTACATCAACTTAATACACCTCAGATATGGCTGTTGAAGCTTGAAAATTAAATTAATTAGATATATTTAATTGCACTTTATTACATACATTGATGTTTGCAACAATGGCAGACTCAAGGAACAACTGAAGGAATTATCCTTTTACTTTTGTCGCAGGCTTTGCTGCCTCACAAAGAAGGGGCTCTCTCAAAGAAATTCCTATAATTGGATTGTCCTAAATACTAAATTGCATTATTAGTTGCAATTTCTACAACTGAAGTCACCATACGGAGAGTTTTTGATTTGCAATTGATTTGCTATTGCTAAACAAGTGATAGCCTTAGCCATGAATAGTGTAACAAATGGGTTTGACTTGTGTTTCTGTGATCAACTGACACCTAAATCACCTGTGTTTTGGAGGGCAATCCTCCCTGCAAATTAGGATGCACATAGTTTCAAGGTAAAACAGACAAAATGTTTATTTAGAAATAAGTGGCACAAGGGCAAAAGTAGGATTATAACAAC
The DNA here is from genome assembly GCF_902827115.2 of Pseudochaenichthys georgianus. Lineage (NCBI taxonomy): Eukaryota > Metazoa > Chordata > Actinopteri > Perciformes > Channichthyidae > Pseudochaenichthys > Pseudochaenichthys georgianus. Next base: position 22,218,673 of record NC_047508.1, on the reverse strand, counting down.
AACTCAAGTCTACAGTTTGTGGAATAAATGTACATTTTTAGTAGCCTCTGTAGGGACCAAACAATGTGTTCACTGCCTTCCCTTTTTTTTATTCAGAGTTAAGCATAGTCAAAACATTTCATGGAAATTCCAACCTTCAAATAAGATTTACCACAAAGCATATTTTAGTCATGTTATCTGCTGGTAGATAAACAGAAGCAAACATGAAACTAAATATAACCAGAAAACAGCGGTTGCCACAACAAAGGCAGATGTGTGGTATACATTTCATTTGTGCAACTTCACCTCACATGTATGTGTTTATATTGCAGAAAAAGTTATATATTGCTGATAGAACATCACATTATTTAAGCAACAGAGGCCTAATGACTTTTGATGCGTCATTTTTTATTGAGATAAAGATGCACATCTGTATTGAACTGTGAAACTCAGATGAGAGCAGTTCAAGTACATTGAGGCTGAACACAAAGACAATGATGGCAAGCAAAGATTTATTGCACGCAGAATCTTAAAAGTGTGATTATAAAAGATAGAAAGCTTATCTATAATGCAGCACTCTCCACGTCATTCATTAAAGACAGGTTGACAAACCATATGTAGAGAATGTGTAGATATGAAATAATTGATACATTGTGCCTACATCTTCTGTTTGAATTGTAGCATTACATCTCATAGGTTGTATTTTGATTGGTGATGAGTCTGCAAATGATAAAACTTTGTTCAATGTTGTGTGATGAACTATAGCCACCCTTCCAGATATTTCTCTCCAAATAAAACTTGGCATACTGTTTGCATCCCTCTCGTTCATTTAAGTGCTAATGAAAGGGTTGAGCAAATCAATAATGCAACTACACTGAACAAAAATATAAATGCAACACTTTTGTTTTTGCTCCCATTTTTCATGAGATGAACTCAAAGATCTAAAACATTTTCTATATACACAAAATAACCATTTCTCTCAAATATTGTTCACAAATCTGAAAAAATCTGTTATAGTGAGCACTTCTCCTTTGCCGAGATAATCCATCCCACCTCACAGGTGTGGCATATCAAGATGCTGATTAGACAGCATGATTATTGCACAGGTGTGCCTTAGGCTGGCCACAATAAAAGGCCACTCTGAAACATGCAGTTTTGCTTTATTGGGGGCGTCTGGGGGGGTCCGAAAACCAGTCAGTATCTGGTGTGACCACCATTTGCCTCACGCAGTGCAACACATCTCCTTCGCATAGAGTTGATCAGGTTGTTGATTGTGGCCTGTGGAATGTTGGTCCACTCCTCTTCAATGGCTGTGCGAAGTTGCTGGATATTGGCAGGAACTGGAACACGCTGTCGTCTACGCCGATCCAGAGCATCCCGAACATGCTCAATGGGTGACATGTCCGGTGAGTATGCTGGCCATGCAAGAACTGGGATGTTTTCAGCCTCCAGGAATTGTGTACAGATCCTTGCAACATGGGGCCGTGCATTATCATGCTGCAACATGAGGTGATGGTCGTGGATGAATGGCACAACAATGGGCCTCAGGATCTCGTCACGGTATCTCTGTGCATTCACAATGCCATCAATAAAATGCACCTGTGTTCGTCGTCCATAACATACGCCTGCCCATACCATAACCCCACCACCACCATGGGCCACTCGATTCACAACATTGACATCAGAAAACCGCTCACTCACACGACGCCACACACGCTGTCTGCCATCTGACCTGAACAGTGAAAACCGGGATTCATCCGTGAAGAGAACACCTCTCCAACGTGCCAGACGCCATCGAATGTGAGCATTTGCCCACTCAAGTCGGTTACGACGACGAACCGGAGTCAGGTCGAGACCCCGATGACGACGACGAGCATGCAGATGAGTTTCTGACAGTTTGTGCAGACATTCTTTGGTTACGCAAACCGATTGTTGCAGCAGCTGTCCGAGTGGCTGGTCTCAGACGATCTTGGAGGTGAACATGCTGGATGTGGAGGTCCTGGGCTGGTGTGGTTACACGTGGTCTGCGGTTGTGAGGCTGGTTGGATGTACTGCCATATTCTCTGAAACGCCTTTGGAGACGGTTTATGGTAGAGAAATGAACATTCTATTCACGGGCAACAGCTCTGGTGGACATTCCTGCTGTCAGCATGTCAATTGCACGCTCCCTCAAAACTTGCGACATCTGTGGCATTGTGCTGTGTGATAAAACTGAACATTTTAGAGTGGCCTTTTATTGTGGCCAGCCTAAGGCACACCTGTGCAATAATCATGCTGTCTAATCAGCATCTTGATATGCCACACCTGTGAGGTGGGATGGATTATCTCGGCAAAGGAGAAGTGCTCACTATCACAGATTTTTTCAGATTTGTGAACAATATTTGAGAGAAATGGTTATTTTGTGTATATTGAAAATGTTTTAGATCTTTAAGTTCATCTCATGAAAAATGGGAGCAAAAACAAAAGTGTTGCATTTATATTTTTGTTTAGTGTAAGTATTTAGGATAATCCAATTCAAGGAACATCTTTGAGTCAGCCCCTTCTTTGTGAGGCAGCAAAGCCTGCAACAAAAGCAAAAGGATCATTTATTTTAATATTACCACTTTGCAGAGTATTACTAAAGCCCCTGTCACACGGTCCCGAAATTGACACCCGATGGACACACGATAAAGGAAATGTTCAAATTCGGCTGTGATCGTAGCAACATCGGGCCATTCGTGAGGGCATCTAAGCCATCGTATGACCACCGGTGGAGTTTCTCAGGCTCCGGCAGCAACTTCGTGAGCGGCAATTTCGTAAGTCACTCGTGAGGGCATCTTGTCAAATCGTGTCATCTTCGTGTTATCATCGGTGCATTCACCCTCACTCTGATCGGGGCGAATGCCCGATGGCACCGATGATAACAACATGCCCTCACGATGGCCTTACGAAGGGCAAAATTGACACACGAATTCAACACGAAAATGAACCTTCGCAAGGTCCTTCGGCAATTTTTTGGCATGCCAAAGATTTTGCCACCACTCACGAAGTTGCTCCCGGAGCCTGAGAAACTCCATCAGCGATCATCCGATGGCTTAAGATGCCCTCACGAATGTCCCGATGTTGCTACGATCAGAGCCGAAATTGAACATTTCCTTTATCGTGTGTCCATCTGGTTGTTTTATTGCACAACAAAATCATGTAAACATATTATGTAAATAACCCAATTTATGTTCTGTGAAACTGAAAAGGATATAATATATTATTTTGAAGGAGAGTTGACAGGAAGTTGTTGTTGCTATGGAAACAACATTACGGAGAAAACGTAATATTTTCTACATATAAAGACGGATAAAGTAAAGAACAAAGTCTGAAGATATCAGTACAGTATCATAGTACTGTAACATAATTGTTTTTGTTACTTTCGTTGCAGTTGTATGTCTTAAATGTAATGTAAATGTTGCCTTCGTGTGTGGTTCTGTTATGAACCGAGATACAGGATGCAGGACCCAAAAGCCGGATTCGGAGACAGATGTCCAAAAATAGAATGTTCTTTAATCACAAACTAAATCGTACTTTCACAAAAAATAGAAAGTAGATAAAAAGCCAAAACAAAGTTGTACAGCAACACAAAAACTCACTTGACAAAAGGTCTAAATCTCAAGGTAGGTATCAGGAGTCAAAAGGCCTGGGTGCTCACGACATGAAACATAACGAACTGACAAAGGAACAAAGAAACACCAGGGCTATATATAGGTGAGGGGGATGGGCACAGGTGAACACAATCAGGGCAGGGCCAAGCAATCTCACGGTCAGGAAACACACAAAGGCAGGAACTGTGGGATCTGAAATGACAGGAAAGATTACTTTCAAAATAAAAACATAACTAAACCTAACATATCTGTCGAGTCACAACATTACCCCCCCCTCTAGGGACGTCTCCTGACGGCCCAGGCAGATTAGGATGTTGCCTGTCGAAATCCCTGATCAACTCCTGATCCACAACGTAGCGAGACGGGATCCACATCCTATTCTCTGCTCCATAGCCTTTCCAGTCAACGAGGAACTGCCTGCCACGTCCCCTTCTCCGGACTGCCAGCAGTTTCTTGACTGTATAAACAAGGCCACCATCAACCATTCTGGGGGGTGGTGGAGGTTTAGTTGCGGGCACCAAACCGCTTTCCTTGACAGGCTTGATCTTCCCAACGTGGAATGTAGGGTGGACCCGCAGGGATCTGGGGAGTCGCAGGCGCACAGACACAGGGTTCACGATCTTCGTTATTGGAAAGGGACCAACAAACCTGGGGGCTAATTTTCTTGAAGCGACATGGAGGGGTAGATCTTTTGTGGACAACCACACCTTCTGCCCAGGCTGGTACACTGGAGCTGGCCGGCGGTGTCGGTCAGCCCCCCTTTTCCTTGAAGAAGAACTCCTTAGAAGGGTTCGACGGGCAGCCGCCCAGATGCGATGGCAACGTCTGACCAGGGCATGTGCAGACGGGACCAAGACCTCCTTTTCAGTCTCAGCAAACACGGGTGATTGGTAGCCAAAGACGCACTGGAAGGGAGTCATACCAGTGGCAGAGGTAGGAAGATAATTGTGGGCGTATTCCACCCAGGTTAGATGCTTGCTCCACGATGAGGGATTCTGAGCCACCAAGCACCTCAGACATGTCTCCAACACTTGATTTAATCTCTCCGTTTGTCCGTTGGACTGGGGGTGATACCCAGAGGAGAGGCTAGCGGTGGCTCCAATGAGACTGCAGAACTCCTTCCAGAACTTGGAAACAAACTGTGGGCCCCGGTCTGACACAATATCCCTGGGAAATCCATGTATCCGGAACACATTGACCATCATAATTTCCGCCGTTTCCTTGGCCGAGGGTAGCTTGGTCAATGGAATAAAATGAGTCATTTTCGAAAAACGATCTACCACTGTTAGTACAGTGGTCTTACCTTGAGACACAGGGAGTCCAGTAACAAAGTCCATGGATATGTCAGACCAGAGCCGTTGGGGAATGGGCAATGGCTGCAGCAACCCAGCCCGAGGCATGGAAGAGGTTTTGCTGCAAGCACAAACAGGACAGGCATTCACATATTCACCAACATCTTTAGCCATGGACGGCCACCAGAGACGCTGCTTAAGTGCGAACATGGTTCCTCTAATCCCAGGATGACAAGTGAGCAAGGACGTGTGAGCCCAGTGAATGATCTTGGAGCGTAAGGGCACTGTAACAAACAGCCTATTAGGCGGACACTCACTAGGTGCTGGACTCTCAACATTTGCTTGCTGCACCTCTTTTTCTATCTGCCAAGTTACCGCTCCTACCACACGGTTCAGTGGTAGGATGGGTTCTGGTTCCTTGGCAGCAGGCTCAGGGTCAAACAGACGGGACAAGGCATCTGGCTTGGTGTTCTGGGAGCCAGGTCTAAATGACAAGGTAAAATCAAAACGACTGAAAAAAGTGTCCATCTAGCCTGGCGTGAATTCAGTCTCTTAGCCTTTTTCATGTATTCGAGGTTCTTAGGGTCTGTCCATACCAGGAATGGCTGAGCGGCCCCCTCTAGCCAATGTCTCCACTCCTCCAAGGCTTGTTTCACTGCCAGTAGTTCACCATTGCCCACGTCGTAGTTCCTTTCCGCTGAGGACAACTTACGGGAGAGAAAAGCACAGGGATGGAGCTTATTATCCTTTGCAGCCCGCTGAGAGAGAACTGCCCCCACACCGAGGTTAGAGGCATCCACCTCTACCACGAACTGTCGAAGTGGATCTGGGATGGTGAGGATGGGAGCAGAGGTGAATATCTCCTTTAGAGCTTGAAAAGTGTTAGCAGCTTTGGAGTTCCATTCAAACGGGACATGAGGAGAGGTAAGTACATGTAGCGGGGAAGCAATAGAACTGACATTTCTGATGAAACGTCTATACAAATTTGCAAACCCCAGAAACTGCTGTAGTTGTTTCCTGTTCACAGGAACTGGCCACTCGGCCACGGCACTGACCTTGGCAGGGTCCATCTTTAGTTGACCGGGGGCAATGATGAAACCCAGGAACAATGTGGTTTGGACATGGAACTCGCACTTCTCAGCTTTAACATAAAGTTGGTTCTGTAGCAGGCGGTCGAGGACTTGACGGACATGCTGCTGGTGGGTTATGTTGTCAGGAGAAAAAATCAAAATGTCATCAAGATATACAAACACAAACTTATTCAGGAAGTCCCCCAACACCTCATTTATGAGGGCCTGAAATACTGCCGGTGCGTTTCTCAAGCCAAAAGGCATCACTAGGTACTCATAGTGTCCACTAGGTGTGTTAAATCCAGTCTTCCATTCGTCCCCCTCCCTGATTCTCACCAAATGATAAGCATTCCTTAAATCCAGTTTGGTGAAAATGTTGGCGTCTTGCAAAAGTTCAAAGGCGGAGGAGATGAGTAGGAGAGGGTACCTGTTTTTGATGGGGATTGCGTTCAGAGGGCTGTAGTCTATACAGGGCCGGAGTGATCCATCTTTTTTGTCTACGAAAAAGAAGCCCGCTCCCGCCGGTGACGAGGAAGGGCGAATGAGTCCGGCCTGCAAGGAGGTCTCAATATAATTGTTCATGGCCTCCCTTTCGGGTCCGGAAAGAGAGTAGAGGCGACCCTTGGGAATTGGGGAGCCAGGTACCAAGTTTATTGCACAGTCATTAGGCCTATGTGGTGGCAGGGCAGTGGCTCGGGCTTTACTAAAAACCTCCTTTAGGTCCCAATAGCAACTGGGCACCTTGGACTTGTCAGGGAAATCTTGCTCCTGTACTTGGATAGCCTCAGTCATTTCTGTACATGCAATCCTTCTAGCATGGGGAGTGTTGTCATCAGTCTTATTGTCTCTCAAACAGAAATGCTTGCAGTCCTCTCCCCATCCCTTAACTCTCCCAGATATCCAGTCTATGTGTGGGTTGTGCTTGACTAACCATGGGTAACCAAGAATAAGTGGATGCTGAGCAGAGTCAAATAAATGGAAAGTCATGTGTTCAGTATGTGTTGCATTTACGGTTACTTCAATGGGCATAGTACAGTGGGTAACGGTAAACAATAACCGACCATCCAGAGCAGAGGCCTTTAACGGTTGCGTCAAAGGAATCACCCCACACTTCACTTCTTGGCCAACCCCCAATCCATTAAACTTTCATCCGCACCAGAGTCTATGAGAACCCCCTGAGTTAAAACATGTCTGTCTATTTTTACTTGTACCTGTGTCAAGGTACGAGGAGGGAATCCAGATGACAGTCGGCTCACCAGCGTCCTCCTCGTCCCTGATGAGCCCGATCTTTTGCTGTACATGAAGCCAGGAGGTGCCCCTGCTCCCCACAGTAAAAACACCTGCCCTCCTGAATGCGCCGAAGACGTTCCTCCGGAGTCAACTTAGCCCGACCCAACTGCATGGGCTCCTCTGAGACACTAGGGAGCACTCTTCTCTCAGGAGGAGTATCGGTAAGAGGTCTCCAGGCGGGACGATGGCTTGGTGTGTCCCCTTGGTGTCGAGGCAGACGTGCCACACTCTTGAACCTTTCTTTTTGTCTTTCGGCCAGTCTATTGTCTATTCGAACTGCCAGTGCAATGACAGAATCCAAGTCTTCTGGGAGGTCCAAAGGTATTAACTGGTCTTTAATGGAATCCGAAAGACCAGACAAAAAGGCGTCGAGCAGTGCTGCAGAATTCCAGCCACTATCTGCTGCAAGGGTCCTGAACTCAATGGCATAGTCCGATACTCTGCGCTGACTCTGCTTAATCTGCATCAGTGCTCTGGCTGCCTCCCTTCCAGGAGCCGTGCAATTAAACACCTTGGTGAGAGTGTCTGTAAATACATCCAGAGAATTACAGGTCGATGAATCTCTCGCCCATTCGGACATAGCCCAGGCCGCTGCTCTCCCCGTTAAGTGGCTTACCATGAAGGCCACTTTGGAGTATTCAGTGGGGAATGCAGCAGGGTTATATTTATTTGTGGAGATCACAATGAACAATGAAAGGGCAGCAGTCACCGGAATCTCCGGAGAATCGCTCTCGAGATGCCAGACGAGGCGGTGGAGCATGGAGTGGCACATGGTCAGCTGGAACAATAGGTGTGTGAGCAACAGCAGGGTGCTGAGGGGATGAACCAGCTTCCAGGTGAGCGAGGACACGGTGCAGCTGTTCGGCAAGGTGATTCACCTGAGTATTGACTGAGGCTTGAAAGTTTTCCTGACGGCCGGTCAGTTCCCTCACCCCCAGCTTGATGGCGCCCAGCTGCTCCTCATGCTGGTGTAGTCTTGTTCCTTGAGCTCGCAGAGCTATCTTCACTGTCTCTGAATCTGCTGGGTCCATATTTTGGTCAGTTCGTACTGTTATGAACCGAGATACAGGACGCAGGACCCAAAAGCAGGATTCGGAGACAGATGTCCAAAAATAGAATGTTCTTTAATCACAAACTAAATCGTACTTTCACAAAAAATAGAAAGTAGATAAAAAGCCAAAACAAAGTTGTACAGCAACACAAAAACTCACTTGACAAAAGGTCTAAATCTCAAGGTAGGTATCAGGAGTCAAAAGGCCTGGGTGCTCACGACATGAAACATAACGAACTGACAAAGGAACAAAGAAACACCAGGGCTATATATAGGTGAGGGGCAGTGATGTACCTGAACGCGTTCAATGAACGATCGTTCATGAACGCGTTCATATTTTGGGCGAACGTGAACTGAACGTACTGTATTTCCGCTAGATGAACGTAATTGAGAACGCGTTCATTCTCAGCGCTGTATAACGGCGCTCAAAAGTGCGTTCATTCTCAGCACTGTATTATAACGGCGTTCAAAAGTGTGCCAGATTTCATATGCCTTTCAGCCGAAAACCCAGTTAAAACACACCGTAAACAGGCTTCAAAATAATGCGGAAAACCACTCAATCTGGCAACAGCAAGCTGCCTGTGACGCGTACGCGCCTGTCACCCCTGGCTGTCGCACTAAAATATAAATATACTAAATATATCAGACTCCTCACAACAAACAATGTGGAACCGCGGAACCGGCGAGCATTGAATGAATGAATGAATGAATGAATTAGTATGGACGAAGCCGAGAGCAGCTGCAGCAGCACTCGCTCAGAGTGAGACTCTACGGCAGTGGTGGGGAACCTCCGGCCTCTGTCCGTATACGGCCCGCGAGACAATTTGGTACGGCCCTCGAGGTAATTTATAAACACACGCAAAAAATAAAAAAATGAAAGAAATCTAGACCGCAAAAAAATTAAACAAGCTAGTGCCTGTTTTTCCTGGCCAAGGTCAGGGTCCTTGAACACAACACGAGCCTAACGTGTCATCACGTGGTATATGTCTCGACTGACAGGGGTGCAGTTCTGACGGAGAGCACCAGAACGCCACTCCAGCACTTCAGAAATTGCAGTACCGATAAGTCCATACACATGCCACAGTTTCTGCGTGTCTGTGTCTTTAGTTGAAAGCCCAGTGGCGATCTGCTCATCTGTCATACTGATCAGACAGTCAATAACTGTGTTGTTATCATTAGCATCTGGTTAGCTAGCTATGCTAACGAATATAAGAAGCTTTGTCTACAACCAGTGAGGTAAAGGCACATCTTTATATGATCATTATACTGTAGTTATAAAAAAAACAAGAGAATAAAGTAAACAGGTATAAAATACTATATGACAGTTATTAATAAAGAAGAATACAGTTTCAAAGGGGAGTGATAATTTGTCAAATATCCATAAATTAAAAGAAAATCTGTTTACAGTTGTGTTTGGGTGTTGAGAGATGTGTCCATAGATCTCCTAATGTTGCTCTCATAGTGCAACACATCTTGCCAGGGAAGCATGCCCCCCGGACCCCCCTAGAGGAGGTTAGGTCCCCCCCACTTAAATCATGTTCACATGGATAGGAAACTAAATACATTTGCACACATCTTGTGTCCATATCTTTCTGTTTTGGTGGTCACGCCACACCCTGCACGTGCATGCATACGCGAGTCATGGTGAGATATCTGGATTAAGAGGTTGCTTTTTCTTTGCACAGAATGAAATGAATGGGCTGTGATTTTAGTTTTTTTAAGCAGAGGTCAATAACTTGTACGGCCCTCTGAGGATATTGTAAACATTGAAATGGTCCATTAACATCGTACAGGAGACAAATAATAGCTCGCAGCAACTTATTGAAAAAATAACTATGAACTATAAATTAGTTCATTTTTGAAACCATGAACTTTAGTTCAACATTTTGAATTATGAACTATGAACTGAACTAGTTCATTTTAAAATGTGTGAACTGTGAACTGAACTAGTTCATGTAGAAAGTGAACTTTCCCAACACTGGTGAGGGGGATGGGCACAGGTGAAAACAATCAGGGCAGGGCCAAGCAATCTCACGGGCGGGAAACACACAAAGGCAGGAACTGTGGGATCTGAAATGACAGGAAAGATTACTTTCAAAATAAAAATATAACTAAACCTAACATATCTGTCGAGTCACAACAGGTTCGGGGCCATCTTCGTGCGAAATTCACAATTCCATATTCGTGTGTCCATCGGGTGTCAATTTTAAAAACCATGGACTTCAAATCTATTTCTATTTACATACGTATATGTAGAGTAGAGCATGACTTGGTAGGTGATGGTTTGGTTAATAATGAAAGCATAAGAGGAGTTAATTACTATATTAACTTTTTCATTATTTCACCTTGTTCTTGAGCCTGTGACCTAAGATTTTCATCATCATAACTACACTGTAGCTATGCACAAATGACCAATACAAGCCTTGAACCTTGAACTTTCTATTTAATCATGTTGATGTCTTGTTAGGTATCGTAATATGGGATAATGGAAAAACAATTGAAAAGAGTGAAAGTTCTTACTGACATCCAATATCACATTTAGTCACGTGAAGAATTCCCTTAACGTTGCTGCCTTGTCCTTTTCAATCAATAACTTCAGATTTATATCAAGGGTGCAGACGAGGTCATAATTATGCATGTTTTTGCTCTCTCGTGACATGAACAGGGGTTGAGCATTATGTCGCGTTATCACTATTCCTCACTTCATTATCATACTGCATTTATAATTGAGGGAAGTGTTTTATTAATACACTTATTTGTTTTTGAGGGGGAAATAGCTCTTGCATTATAATCTGCTTTTTCCTGCATGCATGAATATGTGAGACAAGGCCCCGGGTAAATGCCTGGTGGCTGGTGCCATCCAAGGGTTTCTAGGGGCTGGGGCAAGAGAAACAGAGGAAATCAAAAACAACAACAAAAAGAATAGTGAAAGGTCAGCGTTGACTGTGTAGATGTTTACACGACACCACACCCTGTGGCAAGCGGTCAGATCAGCTTCTGGCTGACAAATCGCCCAGGACAAAGCATTAGATCTTCCAATTTTCCACCTCCTCAGGATGAATGCACCAGTGAATGCTCAACTGATTTCTCCTTTACAGCTGCTATTATCCCATGCAAAGCAGCCCCATGTGATTTGCTGGGCTATTTAATGTATACTGAAAAAGAGGGACACATTCTGTGCTTTTGAAATTGGGTTTAAAAGTGTGCAGAGAACAACTCTCTGCTGTCACATTCTGTCTCTCAAGAGTAAAGAAGTACAGCATTTGTTAAAGGCTTTTCATTGAAAGGCTGGTCATAAACGGCATTAGAGAATCGGTAGAATTCAGTGGCGGCTGGTGGAAAATATTTGTGGTGGGGCTATTGATAGAGTGAGTAAAACTATTTTTTTGGGAGAAATGACCCCTTAAATTAGGACTTCTGGTGATGTAATGGCGCGTTTCCAGTGCAGCGCGGAGCTCGCTTTAATGCTGCGTTCAGACCGGACGCGATGCGAATATTCGCTTTGCTCTAAACGCTCCTATCGCATCGCTCTAGTCGCTCGAGTTTCACCGCAGCTGTCAGCTGTGTTTACTCGCATCATTCAAACAAGACGCGCTGGCTCGGGAGCTACAGCTACAACAAGAGTAACATATTTGACCGTGATTTAATTATAATACACGTTTCAAAATGATGCCGACGTAACAACACACTGATACCGGTTAGTAAAAACCATGAATTAATGCTTTGACAAGTCTGCAGACAGACTGCAGAGAAATACCTTTTAGAATGCTTGTTCCCTTGGCTAAGCTAACGCTATATATGCTCCGACCGTCCACACTCATAACAACAGCCTATACAGACATAAATAAACCAGCGACTGTATTCTCCATGACACAGACAGTCTGTGGTTTGGACTTGTTTAACTTTTGTCTAGTTTCTGAACAGATCGTATCTGTCCCCGGCTGTTTGAAGAGCAAGCATGTGAAACAAAAGATAGCATTTACCTGTTTGCATCCAGCTAGCCATGTGAGAAGCCTTGTTGATACGTTTTGTCTTTTTCACGAGCTTGCTGTGATATATACAAATCGGGTTGGTCCGGTCCAAGGTCTTTAAGTATCAATTTATCTCCCAAACTTCTCCTTTCAAAAGGATTGGAGAGTAGCTCTTTGGCGGACCGAGGTTCCGGCGACTCCACCTGCACACCATTCTCATCCAAATACTGCGTCACCTTGGTCACTCACGAGTCTAAAAAACAACTCCTCACGTCAACGCACGTAAGCAACATGGGCGCCAACGTGAGCGCCCAAGTGAGCGCCCACGTGACCAAAATATTTGACGGCGCTGATTGGCTGAAATTATGTTTCGGCGGCACAGTTTACTATTGAGACTTTTGCAACCTGCTGGTTGCTGCTGTTTCGCTCGGGGGCTCTGCCCCGTAATGATAAACTAATGCCATGGGCAAGGCCAGGCAGGAAACAGGTGACTTATCAGTAACTTTAGACATCGTAACACAATTTTAAACGAGATTGTATTGTAGATTATACATTTTTGTGATACTAATTGTATGATATTTACCTTGTTCATTAAAAATTAAAATATAAAATATATATTTTTTTTAAATATATTTATATTAAAGTTATTTTTTTTTATTTAATATTTATTTATTTATTTTATTTTGTACCTATGGGCCGGCCGCCACTGGTAGAATCCATTAAAATAAAGAGCACTACTTAAGGATGAATGAAATCTCGGCAGACCAATGGCTCTTTTAACCACTGTGTTTGTTTAAGCTGTTTGGTTAAGATTACTTTAAAAGCCAAGCAATATAAGCGCCTCCACCACCCGAAGCGTGAATGAATGTTGCCCTACAGCACTCCTTTGTTTTACCTAACACACGTGTCTATATTGGGTTTGCATTTAGGAGAAAAAACACATTTTAATCCAATAAAATTATGCGACTGGCCCCGGTCAATTATCACTGAACCGCATTTTTTTTTTGAGTGGGCGAGCAATTGTGCATTACGGTGTGCTGCGGGAATTCCAAAGCAAATAGTAATGATTCACCATGAGATCAGGCAATGTGGTCCATACAATTGAGTGCAAAAACCTGTATTTACAGGGCCATATGAAGATCAGTGAGCTGAAATCACCCAAAGAAATGTAAATGGTGACATTAAAACATGTATGGCTGTAGTATGCCTGTGTAAATAATGCATCTGCTGCAGAATAAGAATCGCCAGCTGCCCTGATCTTGTAGATTTTTTTGAAAAGCTGTACTGAGATACTGAGAGATGCAAAGGATTAAGAATACGTGTCAGATTTCTTAAAGAGATTTGAATGTCAGCAGCATGTCACTTTGACACATCATCTACTTCATGAATAATTAAGCACAACACATGATCAGCTTCCATCAAGGGAAAATCCCCATAATGCCCTGTCATAATAAATTATTTCAGATAGACAAACATAATACACAGACCGACTCATCATGTAAGTAAACCTGATGATCGTCAAACAAAGCAAAGTTAAGATCATCAGCTATCAAGTGGTTTGGCAATAGGTAGAGTGGCATTGTGTTTGGTTAAGCTCTGAAGGTATTAACTCTACAAAGTGTTTATGTTTACAATACTTTTTCCTGTTTACCTCTTTCCTTTGTTGTGAAGAGTTGAGCAAGTGACTTTATTTTCTTTGTGTCAATAATCATAAAAAAAAGCACTGAAATTGCAATTCTGCTTTTAATTGTATGGTAAACAAGAGTAAGTACACACATATTTAAATGGTTGGCATTTGTTCTATAATTCGTTACACAACATGTAGGCCCTCTTCATTTAGAAACAAATAATTTGTCCTGTTGACATGGTTATTCAGAATGTGCAGAGCAAATTTAAGACATTAAAGGTGGGGTAGGTAAGTTTCAGAAACCAACTCGAGTGCACTAAAATTTGAAAGTACACAGCCGAAAAGAATCCGCCCCTTCCTTCAGACTTCCTTACAGAGCACCTCCTCCAACACACATGAACGCGCACATGACGTCAGCAGACTGGTGAAAGTGGCCGCCTGTTGCTGGCGAGTCATTGAAGTACTGCTGCAATGCACGCCCAATGACGGCACGCCCAATGAGGGCACGAGATACATTTGTGCGTGCACGAGATGGAAGGCTGACAGATAGGGCGGCAATCCAATTGGATGTACTTTTTACAGTACTACGGCTTCCACAGATGACATTTTTTATGGATTTTTTGTCAAAGCACTTAAGATATTCATTGCTATCGGGATGTTAAGAGCATTCCATGGAATATAACAAAAAGTGGATCTCAAGCCGGTTTCTCAAACTTACCTACCCCACCTTTAAAAGAAAGGGTGAAGAAATGGCATGGTTTCACAGCAAGGCTAATGAACCAGCACTGAAGACAATTAGGTTGTTATTTCTATTTTACAAACACCACACTTTCAGTATATTTTCTTTAGTTAAACTTTTTAAGTGGCTCACTTTGTCCAACTGTGTTTGATTCAACTCTGTGTGGATGCATATGACTGTTTCTGTGCACACACATGCAGGTGCCCAGATGTATGCTGTATGTTTATGTGGTCAAGCATGACTGTATGAAGGAACTTCTGGGTAAGTTAGCCTGAGGCCTCGTGAAAGGCGCCTAAAAATAAAATGTATTATTATTATTAGAGACCTGTCAGGCATGATTAGATGATGTGAAGCTGTGTGCCAATCCAGAACAGATACGCTCCGCTGACCAAGAGCCGGAGATCTCTTTCTGATGACCTGGATAACCTGTCCTCTTCACATAGCAGGGTAAGGACCAATAGCTACTCCAAAAGTAAAAGGCTAGAGGGAAAGCTAACGACTGGGCCTGAAACTCTGATTGTGGGTGACTCTGCTGTAAGAGATGTAAAAAGGTCTGTGTAATAAGAACAACACCAAAGTACTCTGTTTTCCCAAGGATGTGGTCTCTGACTTGGCTTAGAAGATCCTGCATATTGGGGCTGAACATCTGAATGTGAAGAATGTGGTTCTGCACATTGGAACAAATTATGTTGTGAAACAACAGTCAGAAGTGCTGAAAGAAGACTTTAAATGTTTGTTGGAAACTGTCAGTTCTCTAAATGCAGATGTGTTCACCAGTGGCCCAACTGCCTGCGTCATCAATCTGTTCCCTCTGCCAAGGACAAGCGGCAAGAGGATTCAAAACAGGAGAAAGACACAACACATCGCTCAGAAAACCCTGAAGAATTATCACTGCACCCGCCTGAGGAATGTTCTGATTATGGGAGACCTATGAGACACATGGAGGAGTCTCCACTGCCCGTCACCCCCCCCCCCCCCCCTGTCAACGCCTTTGAGGATACTCCGTTCCTGGAGTTCAAAGACCAAACTAAGGCGATACGCAGGGCTGGCTGTCCTTTACCCCTGCTCCTCAACGACGGCCACCAAAATCACCGCGGAGACGCGCACCATCTCCTCCGTCTTCATCACCGCGCCTACGTCAACCACCTCCCCACCTTGGCAGCATGTCCTCTACCCCCGCACCATCTCCCCCGTCTCCATCACCGTGCCTACGTCAACCACCTCCCCTCCCTTCAAGAAAGCATCTGCAGTCTCCGAAGTCTGATAAGGATGTGTGTGTACAAAACACAACAAACTCTCACTGATATGTGTGGGGTCCAGGCTCAAGGGTGTATGGCACTCTCAACTCTTTCCAGGACATGTCGGGGCCCTGCCTGCCAGTAGATGCCAGTACAGTCTCTCAATGCCAGTGAAGCAGAAGGAGCGGCACACACTTTGTCCAGGAGTGGAGTGAGCGGAAGGAGGAACCTATTGCGGTGAGCACGTTGCACGTTGTAACTTCCGGTTGTTGTTGTTTTCATCTCCGGGTATCCCGTGTGCCTGTTCTGTTGCTGATAGCTTATTAACTTAAACTTAATCGATCGTTTTAAAACTCTTGATCACGGCAACTGCCTGACGTTGTAATCACACGTTACTACAGCTTAAGCACTCACAACTCTCCTTCTCTTAGCGACTGTAACTCCACAGTTGCCTACACTCTTTTCGGGTTTGCTAACGGTAGCTACTTTAGCTTGATAGCTAGCCATGGCTCTTTCCCCACCTTCTGGTGCTATTTCCTGCTCTTCCTGTCTCATGTTTGGTTACTTCCCGGCCTCCCTTACTGGTAAGGATACATGTGTTAAATGTAGTATAGTTGTTAGGTTGGAGGCGGGAATCATAGCCATAGAAGCCCGGCTCCGCATCTTAGAAAGTAACTCAGTTAAAGTAAAGCCCATGTTAGCATGTGCGGACCGGCAAAATGTAGCTCCTCTTAGCCGTCCCCCGGCAACTCCCGAGCAGCAGGGAGGCTGGGTGACTGTTCAGAAGGGGCATAACGCGAAACCCGCAGGTCCCCACCAACCCGTTCACGTATCTAACAGATATTCCCCACTCAGCGAGACACCCGCTGAGAAGCCAACTCTGGTTATTGGTAGCTCTATTATGAGAGACGTGAATTTAGAGACCGAAGCCTCCACAGTCACATGCATTCCGGGGGCCAGAGCGGGCGACGTTGAGGCGCATCTTAAACTGCTGGCTAAAGATAAACGTAAATACAGTAGGATTGTTATTCACGTCGGTGGTAATGATGTTCGTTTACGCCAATCAGAATGCACAAAACTTAATGTGGAGTCGGTGTGTAGTTATGCTAAAACAATGTCGGACACCGTAATCTTCTCTGGTCCCCTCCCCAATCTGATCAATGATGACATGTATAGCCGCATGTCATCATTTCAGCGCTGGTTGTCTTGGTGGTGCCCAGCAAACAATGTGGGCTTCGTAAATAATTGGACAGCCTTCTGGGGAAAACCTGGTCTGATTAAGAGAGACGGCATTCACCCTACTTTGAAAGGTGCAGATCTCATTTCGGCAAACATTTCAGGGTTTTGTGGACGTAATCCATGACAAACTGGAGTTGAGACCAGGAGGCAGAGTCGCAGTCTTACACGCTTCTCTGCGCTCTCTCCTAGGCAGTCACCCATAGGAATCCCGAACCCAATAAAATACCCAATATTAGCGGTGTGTGTGTCTGCCCAAGGACAATTTAAGGTAAAACCTAATAGAGGTGTCATACATAATAACCTAATAAAAGTAAATGTAACAACTACTACAGTGCAACAAAACAGGAAGATTAAATGTGGTCTCTTAAACATAAGATCTCTAGCATCTAAAGCAATATTGGTAAATGATTTAATATCAGATTATAATATTGATATATGCTGTCTCACTGAAACTTGGTTGAGACATGAAGAATATGTCAGCATAAATGAGGCCACTCCACCCAGCCATGTCAACACTCATATTGCTCGAGGCACGGGCCGAGGAGGTGGAGTTGCAGCAATCTTTAACTCAAGTTTACTTATCAATACTAAACCAAAATGTAATTATACCTCTTTTGAAAGCCTCGTTTTTAGTCTTACGCATCCGACCTGGAAAACTTTGCAGCCAATCTTATTTGTTACAGTGTATCGTGCACCAGGTCCTTATTCAGAATTCTTATCAGAATTCTCTGAGTTTTTATCAACTTTGGTTCTTAAAACAGACAAAGTAATTATCGTAGGTGGCTTTAATATTCATGTTGACGATGATAAAAATAGCCTTACTGTTGCATTTAACTCTATATTAGATTCTGTTGGTTTCTGTCAGAGTGTAAATAAACCAACCCACTGTTATAATCACACTCTCGACCTTGTTCTGACTTATGGTATTGAAATTGAGCAACTATTAGTCGAACCGCATAATCCTGCTTTATCCGACCATTTCTTAGTAACTTTTGAAGTACTGTTACTAGACTACAAAGCATTAGTCAAAAGCTCTTGCAGCAGAAACCTATCTGTTAGTGCTATAGCCACATTTAAGGAAGAGATTCAACCAATACTTAACTCGATAGCATGTCTGCATGTAGGGGAGGAAACTTATACAAAATGTACACCACCCCAAATTGATCATGTTGTTGATAGTGCTATAGATGCGCTGCGAATAAAATTAGATTCTGTTGCTCCTTTGAAAAAGAAGAAAATAAAACAACATAGATTAGCTCCATGGCATAATGCCGAAACCCGCAAAATAAAGCAAAAGTCTAGACAACTTGAAAGGATATGGCGTTCCACTAAACTTGAAGAATCTCGTTTAATTTGGCATATTACTCTCAATGAATATAAGAAAGCACTGCGTAAAGCGAGAGCAGCCTACTACTCTTCATTAATAGATGAGAATAAGAATAATGCAAGATTTCTTTTCAGCACTGTAGCCAGGCTGACAGAGAGCCACAGCTCGATTGAGCCTTCTATTCCCTTAGCACTCAGTAGTAATGATTTTATGTGCTTTTTTAACGATAAAATTGTTACTCTTAGAAACAAAATTAATGACCTCTTGCCTTCGACCAGTATAGTGTTATCAACAGCTTCCGGAATCGTAAGTTCTAATATTACACTAGATAGTAAACTAGAATGCTTTTCAGCCATTAACCTTGAACAATTACATTCAATGATTCTCTCTTCTAAACCATCAACGTGTATGTTAGACCCAATTCCAACTAAGCTGTTGAAGGAAGTTTTTCCATTAATTAGCACTTCTTTATTAAATATTATGAATATGTCTTTATTATCAGGCTATGTTCCACAATCATTCAAAGTAGCAGTGATAAAACCGCTTCTTAAAAAGCACAACCTCGATCCAGAGGTTTTAGCCAACTATAGACCTATTTCTAATCTTCCGTTCCTCTCAAAATTCTTGAGAAAGCGGTCGCAAAACAGTTGTGTGATTACTTAAAAAACAATGATTTATTTGAAGATTTTCAGTCTGGCTTTAGAACACATCATAGCACAGAGACAGCTCTGGTTAAAGTCACAAATGATATTCTAATAGCCTCAGACAAGGGACTTGTCTCTATTCTTGTTTTGCTCGATCTTAGTGCTGCATTTGATACTATCGACCATGATATCCTATTGCAAAGACTAGAGCACTTAGTTGGCATACAGGGAACTGCTTTAGGCTGGTTTAGGTCCTATCTATCTGAACGCTCTCAGTTTGTACGTGTTAACGATGAATCTTCCACGCAAACCAAAGTTAGCCATGGAGTGCCACAGGGCTCAGTGCTCGGACCTATTTTGTTCACATTATATATGCTTCCGTTAGGCAATATTATAAGGAATCATTCTGTAAACTTTCATTGTTATGCGGATGATACTCAACTATATTTATCAATCAAGCCTGATGAAATTAATCATATAAATAATATTCAAGACTGCCTTAAGGACTTAAAAACGTGGATGACCTTAAACTTTTTGATGTTAAACACGACCAAAACTGAAGTTATTGTACTTGGCCCGAAGAATCTACGAAACAAATTATCTAAAGACATACTAACTATGGATGGCATTAATTTGGCCTCCAGTGAGACTGTAAGGAATCTTGGTGTTATATTTGATCAGGATTTATCCTTTAACGCCCACATAAAATCAATTTCAAGGACCGCCTACTTCCATCTACGTAACATTGCAAAAATCAGGCATATCTTGCCTCAAAACGATGCAGAGAAACTAGTCCATGCATTTGTTACTTCTAGGCTGGATTATTGTAACTCTTTATTATCAGGGAGTACCAAGAAGTCAATCAAGTCGCTTCAGCTGATTCAAAATGCTGCGGCTCGTGTACTAACCAGAGTTAGGAAAAGGGACCACATTACTCCTGTTCTGGCTGCCTTACACTGGCTCCCTATAGAACACAGGATAGAATTTAAAATTCTTCTTCTCGCCTACAAAGCCCTTAATGGGCAGGCGCCATCTTACCTTAAAGAACTCATTATACCCTACTGTCCTACTAGGGCATTGCGTTCCAAGAATGCAGGGTTGTTGGTTGTTCCTAGAATCTTTAAAAGTACAATGGGAGCCAGAGCCTTTTCTTATCAAGCTCCACATTTGTGGAATCAGCTTCCAGTTTGTGTTCGGGCGGCAGACACCCTATCCGTTTTTAAGAGTGCGCTTAAGACCTTCCTTTTTGATAAAGCATATAGTTAGGGCTGATTAGATTCAGCCCCTAGTTTTGCTGATATAGGCTTAGTTTGTCGGGGGACATCTTACTTCTTCCTTCTCTCTGTCTATACCCGTGTACACTCATGTTCCGATTAACCCAGCTTCCCCAAATGTCTTTCTTTTTGGTGTCTATATACGCTGGGATCCGGAGTCATGGATGATCCTGCGGTCCTGTGTCCTGGATCGCGAGCGCTGGATCTTGAGTCGTGGCTGTGGTCCTGGATCATAGGTCCTGGATGGATATCCTCGTGGATTCATCTTCCTATTATACACACATGCATTTCCAAACATTTGGACTACCTATGTTGCAAATGTATTATCTTTTCAATTTACACACGGCATCTATTGCACGTCTGTCCGTCCTGGGAGAGGGATCCCTCCTCTGTTGCTCTCCCTGAGGTTTCTCCCATTTTTCCCTTTAAACTGGGTTTTCTTTGGAAGTTTTTCCTTGTACGATGTGAGGGTCTAAGGACAGAGGGTGTCGTATTGTCATACTGATATTCTGTACACACTGTGAAGACCACTGAGACAAATGTAACATTTGTGATATTGGGCTATATAAATAAACATTGATTGATTGATTGATATCTGTGTTGATAAGTAATAGATTAAGAGCGGTGAATCATCTTAGAAACAGGAAGCGCCCAAACGTTTGTGTGAGTTTATCTAATTTAGCAGTGATTCCATGTCAGCCACAGCTTGTTACAAAAAACATGACTGATAGTGTGTTTAACAAACTTAAACTAGCTTTATTGAATGTCAGGTCTTTGGCAGGAAAAACATTTTTAATCAATGATTTTATCACTGAGCACAATCTCGATTTTATGTTTTTAACAGAAACTTGGATTGAACAAAATAACAGTGCAGCTGTTCTTATCGAGTCAACCCCTCCCAACTTTAGTTTTATGAGTCAGGAAAGAATGCATAAGAAAGGGGGTGGAGTTGCTATTCTGTTCAATGATTCCCTTCAATGCAGGAAGACATCGTATGGAAACTTTGATTATTTTGAATATGTGGCCCTTCAGCTGAAATGCTCCTCTCGAGCTCTGTTCCTAAATATCTATAGACCACCCAAATACTGTGCAAGCTTTTTTGATGACTTTACTGAACTGCTGTCTATAGTGTGTATTGACTTTGACCGTCTAGTCATTGTTGGTGATTTTAACATCCATGTTGACAACCCCCAGGACAGAGGGGCAAAATAACTGTTTTATGTTCTTGATAGCTATGGACTGACTCAGCATGTGACGGAGCCCACGCACAATAAGGGGCACACTCTGGACTTAATTATCTCAAAGGGTCTGAATATCTCTAAGGTTGTGGTGACTGATGTTGCGCTCTCTGACCATTCCTGTGTTTTCTTAGAGAGCTCTATTTCTGTTCACACAAATGTTCAAAAAGAGGTAACCACAAAGCGATATTTAACTGAAAATACTAGGGAAATGTTTACTCAGAATGTTTCTTCCACACTTGCCCCTGCTAACACCTCAGTAAATGAGCTAGTAGATCATTTTAATTCAAAAATTAAAAATGTTATAGATGCCATTGCTCCAACTAAGGTAAAGGAAGTGACTGGGAAGAAAATATCTCCATGGAGAAAGGCCATGACCGTTAAAACAGAAAAAAGAGAATGTCGAAAAGCTGAACGCAGGTGGCGAAAAACAAATCTCCAGGTTCACTTTGACATTTATAAAGAGAGACTTGGCCTTTATAATTTGGAATTGAAAAACGCACGACAATCGTTCTTCTCTGACATCATTACCAACAACAAAAACAACGCACGTGCCTTGTTTGCTACCGTCGACAGACTAACTAACCCCCCAGTGTCAGTAGCCTCTGAATTTCTATCCACCAGGGCGTGCAATGATTTTGCCTCCTTTTTCACTGACACAATTCAGAAAATCAGACAAGCAGTCAGTGCCTCTGCATCAGGAACAGCAAATGTGTTGTCTCTGTGTCCACTTAACATCAATTCAGACATCATGACACAATTCCATCAGATTAATGATAAAAACCTAGAGGACATTATACAACTTCTGAAATCCTCCTCCTGCTGCCTTGATATTATTCCAACAGGATTTTTCAAAGATGTTTTGCCTTGCATGGCCTCAGAACTACTTCATATAGTAAATACATCTCTTCACTCAGGTATTTTTCCATAGGCCCTGAAAACTGCAGTCATTAAACCGCTCTTAAAAAAGAATAATCTAGATGCTTCAGTAATGAACAATTACAGGCCCATATCAAACCTGCCATTTCTAGGCAAAATCATTGAAAAAGTTGTTTTTCAACAGTTGAGTAATTTCTTGCATTTAAATAACTGTTTCGATGTGTTCCAGTCAGGCTTTCGTCCAAACCACAGCACTGAGACTGCTCTTGTAAAGGTCTTTAATGACATCCACGTGAACACAGACAGTGGCAGAACTTCAGTGTTAGTATTATTAGATCTCAGTGCTGCGTTTGACACTGTTGACCACAGCATATTACTAGACCGACTGGAAAACTGGGTGGGACTTTCGGAAACAGTTCTAAATTCGTTTGAATCCTACTTAAAGGATAGAAACAACTTTGTTTATATAGGTAAATACACATCTGAGTTGACAAATATGACATGTGGGGTTCCTCAAGGCTCCATCTTGGGGCCTCTTCTCTTTAACATCTACATGCTACCACTGGCTCAGATAATGAAGAACAACAAAATAAGTTACCATAGCTATGCAGATGACACACAAATGTACGTAACAATTTCACCAGGAGACTATGCTCCAATTCAAACACTGAGTAAGTGCATTGAACAAATCAATGACTGGATGTGTCAGAACTTTCTCCAATTAAACAAAGATAAAACTGAGGTAATGGTTTTTGGAGCCAAGGCAGAACGTTTAAAAGTTGAGCTTCAGTCTGCAATGTTCAAAACAACAGATAAAGCCAGAAATCTAGGTGTAGTCATGGACTCTGACCTGAGTTTCAACAGTCACATTAAAACAGTTACTAAATCAGCCTACTATCACCTAAAGAATATATCTAGGATTAAAAGACTAATGTCACAGCAGGATTTGGAAAAACTTGTCCATGCCTTTATCTTCAGTAGACTCGACTACTGCAATGGTGTCTTCACAGGTCTCACTAAAAAATCTATTAGAAAGTTCCAGCTGATTCAGAACGCCGCTGCTCGAGTCCTCACTAACACTAAGAAAGTGGATCACATCACTCTAGTTCTGAAGTCTTTACACTGGCTTCCTGTGTGTCAAAGAATAGATTTCAAAATATTGCTGCTGGTTTATAAAGCACTGAATGGTTTAGGCCCAAAATACATTACTGACCTCCTGCTAAATTATGAACCATCCAGATCTCTCAGGTCTTCAGGGACTGGTCAGCTTTCTGTCCCCAGAGTCAGAACTAAACGTTCAGTTATTATGCTCCAAATTTCTGGAACAAACTCCCAGAAACCTGCAGGTCCGCTGCAACTCTTACTACTTTTAAATTCAGGCTGAAGTATTTTCTTTTTGTCGCTGCTTTTAATTGAACTATTCATATCTTAAACTGCACTGTAACTTTTATCCATGTACTTTTTCTTTTAATGTTTTATTGAACTATTCATATTTTAGACTGCACTGTAACTTTTATCCACGTATTTTTCTTTTTTAATGCTTAATGTCTTTCATTTTTTGTAAAGCACTTTGAATTGCCTTGCGTTGAAAAGTGCTATATAAATAAACTTGCCTTGCCTTGCCTTGCCTTGCCTTGCCTTGCCTTGCCTTGCCTTGCCTTGCCTTGCCTTGCCTTGCCTTGCCTTGCCTTGAAGCTTGGGTCAAGGTTAACGTCTTCTATCAGGTGTGGTTTGAATTGCAGTCAAACCCTCCACCAGTCTATTTCTATATGGAGCAGACAGTGAGCTCCCCTAACATGACCTTGGTTTCATCAATTTTTTATGAGACGGAATGGCAGAGAGAGGAGCGTACGCCATTCTCAAAATAATTAGTCAGCAAAATCAAGACACATTTTGCTCACGTTCTTACATACTACTCCAATCCCAGGCTGATCCTGTGAATTGGATAGGACTACAGTAAGTGCAGTGGTGCATTTGCTATATAAAGAATGTTTAAAAATAGAAAATAAGGGGAAATTAGCATAGATGAATTTCAATATGCGAGTAATGTACTTACGCCATTATAAATATGTTTGTAACATTCCAGGTTTTGCTTTGTGTTCTGTATAAACATTAACAGCAATTTGTGAGAAAAGAAATTGGAGTGGGATGATATCGTACGAGGGAGAGAGTAAGAAAATAAGAGTGAGAGAGAGAGTCCCACGCACAAGGTCTTTGGAAAGCAGAAGCTGTCAACCAGGGATTAGGAGAAGGAGCAGAAAACCGACAATAGGCAAAGGCTTTTATAAGAAGACAGGATTTCAATTTTAATCCACTATAAATGAAGAAAAAATAGCATATACAATCAGTATATGACCAAGATGGCTGATGGTGTGTGTCGTGGCTCGGTAGCTCCTGATTCAAACCACTGGCCTCGATTAAAACCTACAATATACAAGACTGTTGACGGCCTAGTTATTGTAGAGGATGAGTTACTCAACTTCCTGGCGGTTAAAATTAAAACTATGACCCAGGACGAGATAGTCCTTGTAGCCTCTAACACCTTTGAATCCGAATGGATCGAGACTTCTAAAAAGACGTTGTTTGAACTCTGTCCTGAAACCAAGCAGCGGTGTGTGACCTTTAAAGGCAACCATAAGGATGCAAACAATATCAAAAGCTGTCTAAAAGTACTAAATGAATGCGGTGAAAACATCCCCCGTTTTGTCTCCCACTACCTGGATGAGCTGCCGCCGGTTACGTTTAACAACCTGGATGTGTCCAACCTGCTGAGCAAGATGGAGCGACTGCACAGCGAGGTTTGCGCATTAAGACACGTAGTGGAAGTTCAGGCAGATATCGGTCAGAACCTGCGTGCTGTGGCTGCGACCATGGACAGCAGAGTTGCTGCCGTAGAACGTCAGTTGGAGCCGAGTCATGGTGGAGGACTGGCTGTACCAAGTGACACTGAAATTACCTGTGGGAGCGCTCAGGGTGATGGCCAGGATGGTGCGGTGTCGGTGAAGGATGCGAGCCCCCCCGGCTCTTCTACTGATGTACATCCCAACTGTGTTGACCCGCTCGCTGCGTCAGGGACCGTGAGTGCCTGTGTGAGCCCTGGAGGAACTGCGGTAAATTCGCAGGTATGGAGTCAAGTTGTGAAACAGGGCCGAGGTCGGAGGAATAGGGCCGAGGGCCAGTCTGCCTTATCTAAACAGCTTGTTGGGAAACCTGAACGGAGGATGCCTAAGCCTATTGTTGGCACTGCTGCACAAGGGAATATAAAAGTGATCCGTACGAAGTTGGTGAGTGTTTTTGCTACCAAATTCTCGCCAGACCTTGACGCTGAGACACTGTCCGAATATCTAACTGAACAACTCGGCCGTGATGTTAACTGTCACCGTATTGACACTGCGAGCAGCAGATATAGCTCGTTTAAAGTGTGTGCTGAGTGCAATGAAGTTGCGGAGATGTTTAACCCAGAACTCTGGCCTGAAGGCTCAGTTGTGAGGCGATACTATGAACCACGTAAAGCGGAGGTGATAGGGGCTAGCAGAGCTAGACCTTTTGCTGGTGCGAGGGTACTGAATGGGGCTACGGCTGAGCTGCTTAGCTAAAGGTTATGCGGGTTGGATCATTTAACTGTCGCGGGCTGCGCCTGGGCAACAGCGCTGCTGATAGGATCCGACGTGTAGTGGTGGACAACTTGCTACAAAAATGTGACATTTTATGCTTGCAAGAAACTTTCTTACCTAAGCAGGACTTGGGAAAGTTGAACTCTCTTAATGACAATTTTCACGGGGCTGGTGAGTCCACTACGGACCTATCTCTGGGAATAGTGAGAGGAAGGATAGCAGGGGGCGTGGCTATCCTGTGGCACAAAAAGCTGGACGCTGTCATTAATGTCATCAGGCTTGAAGTTGACTGGTGTATTGCTGTACAGATCAAAATGAATAACAAGGAGTTTAGCATTCTCAATGTATATACACCATATGAGTCACAGCATAATGAAGATGAATACCTGAACAGACTTGCTTTTATACATTCTTTTATTGTTGATAATCATTCCTCCAGTGTTTATGTAGTGGGTGATATGAATGCTGACATATCAGACAAAAGGTCCTTGTTTGCTAAGCATATGCTACAGTTTTGTGATGATAACAATCTTATATTATCAAGCCAAATACTTCTGCCTACAGATAGCTATTCATATATAAGCGAGGCCTGGCATACAACTTCATGGCTTGACCATTGCATAAGCACCGCTAATGCCCATGACATTGTAAGATCAATTGAGATTGTGTATGAGGCATCAATGTCAGATCACATTCCTTTTATAATGTCACTAGATTGTGATAGTCTCCCTGAGATGTCTCAGGAGGCTAAACATGCCTGTACCACTAAAGTGGACTGGTCCAAGCTCACAAATGAGGATAGGCTATTGTACTATGGGAGAACTGATGTCCTATTAAGTGATGTATATCTACCCAAAGTGGCAACTCTGTGTGTTGATGTGGGTTGTAATGAAAGCTCTCACCGTGAAGACCTCTGTAACATGTATGATTGTATTGTGGGAGCTGTATGGGAGGCCAGTATACCGTGCTGTACCTACTCTAGGAAGAGACACAACGTCAAGCCAGGGTGGAATACACATGTGGCTGATCAATACGCTGAAGCCAAGAATGCTTTTGGGGCCTGGGTCCAGGCAGGAAGGCCCAGAGAGGGGCCTGTCCTGGATCTCAAAAAGCGTACACATGCTAGATATAAATATGCAGTTCGTTATGTCAACAAACACACAGAAACATTGAGAGCGGACTCGATGGCTGAAAAGCTCCTTCATAATGATGTGACTGGCTTCTGGAAGGAGGTGAGAGCTCTGAACAGGGCCAGTACGTCATTACCGTGTACCATAGAGGGAGTATCTGGAGCCGATAACATAGCTGAGATGTGGAGGCAACATTACTCTACTATACTTAATTGTGTTAAAAGTGACCCCTACAAAGTTGGTAGTGTTGTGAAAAGTGACACAGTGGGAATCACAGCTAAAGAGGTTTATCGAGCAATTGAACAGCTAGCTGATAACAAAGCATGCGGCTCTGACCGAATCACTGCAGAGCACCTTAAACTGGCAAGCCCGAAGGTTGCAGTTCTTCTTGCCATTTGTTTTACCGGCCTCATGACTCATGGTATGTTGCCAGACTCCATGTTGACGGTTACCTTGGTCCCTGTCATTAAGGACAAAGCGGGCAAGGTAGGGAGCTTGGATAACTATAGACCAATTGCTCTGGCCAGTGTGTTATCCAAAGTCCTGGAAAGAATTTTGTTGGATAGACTATGTTCTTATTTATGTACCTCAGATAACCAGTTTGGCTTCAAGGCTAAGCATGGTACTGAGCTATGCATCTATGCTTTGAAGGAAATGGTAGAAACATATAGAAGACAGAATTCCACTGTTCTGATTGGTTTCATTGATGCCTCGAAGGCTTTTGACCGAGTTAACCATCATAAACTGTTTTTAAAATTGAGACAAAGAGGTGTGCCTAACAGTATAATTAGGATCCTGGCTTATTGGTATGCCAACCAGAGCATGCGGATCAAATGGGGGAATGCAGTCTCGGCGCCATTTGGTGTTGGTAATGGAGTCCGCCAGGGGGGGCTCCTCTCACCGAGCCTTTTTAATATCTATATGAATGATCTATCGGATGATTTAAGTGTCTGTAAAACAGGGTGTGTGATTGGTAATGTGATTGTAAACCATCTTATGTATGCCGATGATCTGGCAATTGTTTCTCCTAGCAGTGCTGGTTTTCAACAGTTGCTAAATGTTTGTTCTGATTACGGAGTCAAATTTGACGTTAAATACAATGCTAAGAAGAGCGCTGTAATGATCTGTAGAGCAACAGGGGATAAGAACCTTTGTTTTCCAACATTCTATCTGTCAGGACAGGTGCTGTCTGTTTGCTGTAACACGAAGTATCTGGGACACATCATCACAGATGAAATGGCTGATGATGATGACATGTATAGACAGCGGCGTGTCTTATATATACAAGCCAACATGTTGGCTAGAAAATTCTCTTGGTGTTCAGATAAGGTTAAGGTGAACCTCTTTAGAGCGTATTGCACTCCTCTCTATACTGCCCCCTTGTGGGTCAAGTATAAGAAGGCGAGCCTCCGGAAGCTCCAGGTTGCATATAATGACTGTTTGCGTATACTGCTTAGAAAACCAAGGTGGTGCAGTGCAAGTGAAATGTTCTGTAATGCACGAGTCAACACGTTCCATGCTCTTTTGAGAGGTCTGATGTACAAATTCATCTGTCGATTGAATGTTTCTCATAACTCTGTCATTATGCTGCTTTCAAATCCGTGTCTCAGTGCTGTACGATACCAGTCACCTCTGTGGAAACATTGGTATGGCTGCCTTTTTTTAGTTTGTATTTGAGTGTTGTATGTTTTGTAATAATGGACCAAGAGTCTCTTTAAATAAAGATGATGATGATGATGATGAGTACTAGTACGCCTTAAAATACACTCAGAAGGCTTATACTGAAAACGAGAAAGATGTGTGGAACAACGGGTATGGGTAGAAAGAAATAGGAGACTGGTGAATACAGGAGGTATGTATGGCTTTATTTTGCTACAATGGAGATGTTCTGCCTCTTAAACACTGATGAGATGGCAAATACACAATTACTGAATGATTAAGAAATATATTTAAAAATAGTCTTAAGAGTTAGACATCCTACTGCAGATCCAGCAAACATAATATCCCAAATTCTAGCAGTTCTGTGAGAACCTAAAACCATGCCATGGACAAGAGTGAAAATAAAAACTTGAAGTCAAAATGAATTAAAGGCCTTCATCTATTTTATATTCTACAGGTCCCAAACATGCTCCCCTTTTCTTCTTCTAAATTACAGGGCAAGCCTCCTTTTATCCCTGCATCATTGTTTTCACATTAGCCATAGGCTCAATTAGCCTTTTGTTCTTAGGTAATAACCTCATACCACTGCAATCTTGTAATTCAGAAGGCTTCAACAATACAAAGAAAAAACATTGCTAATTTGGTATAAACTTGGACCATAAACTAAACCATTTTTGTATTACATTTATTAGGTTAAATGAGCTCAAAATAAGCAATGTTTTGATTAATTATTTCTCATTGTGTTCAGCACATATGGTGGGGTTCTATTAGTCAGAGGCAATGACAGTGTGAATGTTCATGTTTGGTCTTTCTTTTACTGTGTGGCAATTTAGAACGTTCCTATTCTCCTTTTACCATTAAAATAAAACATAAACTTCCTTCATTAAGTGAGGAACAGACTGCAGCCAAAAATGGGGCGAAGCCTGCGAGCTAGTTCAGGCAGTCAACTCGAGCACTTATGCTGCATTCATACATAACGCCCCCTTGCCACTCTACAACCAACCAAACAGAGTCTCCTTAATATGCCGCTCTATTTAACCTGCCAGATCTCTCTCCATGCATTGCTTGCTGCTGCTATTGCTGCAGCTACCTCTACGTCGCTGCTGCTTGCCTGCTGCGTTCACTTGCTATTGCTGTGTTCATTTGCTATTGCTGCGTTCATGTTCCTGCTGCTGTGTTTCATGTTGCTGCTGCTTGCCTGCCGGTGCTGTCCTTGCAAATGTCTATTGCAATCTCCGACTCTGGAACCGAATCATCATACGCAAGAAGCCGTAAGAAATGCCTCATTCCCGAAACACAGGCTAGCTCAGAACATGGTTCAGACACCGCTGGAATGAGCCACAGCTCCCGCACGACACACATTCAGGTGTCCCTTCCGTCCTCATCTGGAGTAGCTTTTAATAACCTTTGGGCCAGAGGAAGACCCGAGTTCTACGCCAGCTCCGGTAACAACCCCTCTCTTGTGTGTCAGCTAAGAGTCGCACTGTCTCTCGGTCGGTGGGTATTTAAACACCAAAAAAGGCAGGAGCAAGCTGACGATCCGGCATTCCCAAAGTACCTGCCATCCTGTCCTACCTTCTTGAAGTAAAATCAGCGCTTGAAGCCTTTAATTGCACGATATATTCCCGTGAAAAAACTCGATTTCCTCTACCTGCAATGCAGCGCCAGAGTTACGTCATCTCCGTTCACTCCAATGGACCACTTTTTTACAGCAATGGCGGATCGTGGAGCCTCTCAATCGTTCCCCGGAAGTTAGAGCCAAGGCTAGCAGAGCTGTAGAGTTGCAGCATAATAGACCGTTCGTGACGGACTTTTAAAGGTAAGAAGAAGTTTAAAGATTTATATTGCGGATATTATCAGTACATCTGATTCAAATTAACATGTGTATTAAAGGATGTCAGTGGAGTATCCCTAAATTAGTAGATTTAGGGAACGTTTACAGATAACAGATTAAGCTAGGATACCGAATCAAGTTAGCAACACACGTTGAACAGCCTTTTAATTGTACATTCCGTTCTCTTAATGTCATTTCGTCCAACGTTGTTGAATTAGAGAAGAGGGGCTTCTAAACGGGATTGTATGCGGGGGTGGAGGGAGTTAAATATTAGATAAATATAACTTTGGTGCGTGTAAGAGTGAGTGTTTTTAGCAGAGCCATATTGTGTCCTTGTGATTATGTTGATTATTACCTGTCTGTATAATGTTGCAGCTCAGCTGATTTTGGATTGATGGCAAAGGGAGAGGGACTTAAGTGAGAGTGAAAACACAAGGTAAGTTTAATACTACTGTTCAGTGTGAGAAAAAGTTTTTAGAGAGTACTTGTCCATGGACAAGTGAGTTTGGCAATTTACTTGTCCGAATACATTTTTTACTTGTCCAGAATGGACAAAAATTGGGGCCACTGGAATCTTCTTCTTCGTCATCGTATGTTACACTTTCCCACGGTTTTTACAACACCGCTAACGTAAGTGAGCGGTAAGATTTTACTGCATCACACATAGGGTTGGGTATCATTTGGATTTTAACGATTCCGGTTCTGCTTTTCGATTCCGGTTATTTTCGGTTCTCGATTCCGGTTCTTTGAGAGGGTAAATAAGTCCCATGACAAACTAGGAGAAAAATATATTTATGAAAACATCTGTATTCCTATTTACAAATCACTTCATACTGTTTAATTTCTTACGGTTATTGAATACAATTATATAAAAATAATCTCTGCATTGTTTAGTTAGTTCTAAGTGGTGCAGTTTGAGAATGTACAATTGGCCCAGTCTCCTCTGATGTTACACTGCAACCTGCCTGTGAGACAGAGTCCAACCACACATCTCCAACACATAGGCCTAATAATAATAATAATAATAATAATAATAATACATTATTATTATCTCAAAAAGAGAGATGCTAACAAATAATCTAGGAAGTTTAACCACTTGGATTAAACCGGAGGTGACAAGTCTCAGTGTCATCCTGGACTCAGATTTGAACTTCAACACCCATTTAAACAAAGTGACCAAAATAGCTTTCTTTCATCTCAGAAACATAGCGAAGGTAAGACCATTCATAAATCAAAATGATGCAGAGAAGCTAATTCATGCTTTAATATCTAGCCGACAAGACTACTGCAATGCACTATTCACTGGTCTCCCCAAGAAAGCTATTGGAAGACTCCAGCTCATTCAAAACTCTGCAGCTAGACTACTAACGAATACCAAAAGGAGGGAACACATTAGTCCTGTTTTAGCTACTCTACACTGGCTTCCTGTAACTTTTAGAATTGATTTTAAGGTGCTTCTCCTCACATACAAAGCTATAAATGGACAAGGACCCAGCTACATTGCTGACTCTCTAATAAACTACACACCCGCCAGAACACTGCGATCATCAGATGCAGATCTATTAGAGGTCACCAGCTTAAAACCTCTTTACCAAAGAATTTTACTGATTTTACACTATTATACTGCACTATTCTCTGTGATTGACATTGCACTATTTCTCTATGTTTTATTCCCCATGTTTTTATTTTTAATTATTTTATCCCACTTTATGCTTTGCTCTTGCTGCTTGTTTTACACTGATTTTATGTCTTATTTTTTACTGATGTAAAGCACTTTGAACTGCAATCCCCTGTATGAAAGGTGCTATACAAATAAAGTTATTATTATTATTATTATATTTATAGCCTATAGGCCTAGCCAACACACTCACTCCCTAAGCGTCCAATAGCGACGTTTGGTCAGTGTCCGTGGCGTCTAATTGTGACGCTCCTAGGCTCCTTCAGCGTCATAAAGGGACGCAAATAGCTTTCAACTGATTGCAATGTATTCCCACCTGCGTCGGGATTTGACGCTCATGGAACCACGGCATTCTTTTATGTCGGCTGCCCTTAAAGGCAATGTGAGCGTCCATTCCCATTGGATAACGGAGAATTTTACACCCGGAAGTAAGTATTCCTCTTACTGTCGATTGATTTTACAGTGATATCTGCACTACTCATCGACTAAAAAACACCAGATTATCCTTGTTAATTACACAACATTGATTGGTTTAAATTGTGTGCAATGCTTTTGTATTATTCCCCTTCGATTCGGAGAAACAAAGATTTTTAGGATGACCGAAGACACTACACTACGATAGCTGAATCCTCAGCTATCGTTTGGGACTACACCATGTGCTTAGCTTGACAAACCCTGTGATCAGTCCTCAACCTCTGTGATTGGATGCGCGACGTTTACACAGAGCGTCAAAAAGGACTTTGAAATGGAATGAAACCCATCGACGGCACACTATTCAAAACAGGAATCGAACGTGTCCTACATATATACTGCTGTTTCCGGTTTAGTTTACAACGAATATTATTTTGTTATTGTTTTGATATTTGTAACACAAAAGCGATGGAAAAAACCCATAGCAACAAAAAAAAGATGGTCTTAACATGACCCAGCGGTCTAGAAGTTAATAAAAAACAATAATATCAAAACAAAATATTACTACTAACTTTATTGTGAAATTAAAACAGAACGGTAAAAGAATAGTTTCCGGTCTATTCTAAGCCCGATCTCTGTAGATAAATAAATAACTACGACAGATGTGTAATATTTAATGCAGCCAAACCATTTATTACAATGCAGTCATGTGATGACTTTCAAAGAGTAAAGCAAGCACTGCTGAATAAAGTATGATTTTCTTTTTTACGAAACGTTTTTTTTCATATGGAATGCAGTTGGAGGTCAACCAATCAAAGAGCTTGAGGACTGATCACAGGGTTTGTCAAGCTAAGCACATGGTGTAGTCCCAAACGATGGCTGAGGATTCTGGGTAGTGTAGTGTCTTCTGCCGTCCAAAAACTCCGAAAAAATATTTGTTTCTCCGAATCGAAGGGGGAAAATACAAAAGCATTGCACACAATTCAAACCAATCAATGTTGTGTAATTAACAACGATAATCTGGTGTTTTTTAGTCGATGAGTAGTGCAGATATCACTGTAAAATCAATCGACAGTAAGGAGAATAGGCTACTTACTTCCGGGTGTACAATTCTCCGTTATCCAATGGGAATGGACGCTCGTAATACAATACAGGGGACATGATCTTTATCTTTTAAATAACGTTAACTAAAGGGAACAATCTATTTGACACAGCTGAAGCTCT
This sequence comes from Pseudochaenichthys georgianus, assembly GCF_902827115.2. NCBI lineage: Eukaryota > Metazoa > Chordata > Actinopteri > Perciformes > Channichthyidae > Pseudochaenichthys > Pseudochaenichthys georgianus. The sequence goes on along the minus strand of NC_047508.1, from coordinate 22,184,633 downwards.
GGCCTTCCTTAAAAACTAACTAATTTAATAAAAATCACAGTTGCATTACACACAATGCAGTGTTTTTTGAGAACACAAATTCGTAACTAATGTAATTTTTACATTCTGACGAAAAATAAAAATAATTATGAATACAAATAAAATAAAAGAAGCCTCCCGTGAGTTACTACAAGCTATAAAGTAGATTTTAAACACGTTTTATAGAATAAAAGCTCACTGCGGGACGTTGTAGAAATGCGTGTGTGCACCACGACAAAGGAGCCTCATTCACTTTACATTGGGGTTGTTTGCGTGGTGCCGACACGTAAATGTAACAAAGTTCGTAACTCCACCACGCATTGTGGTGTATAGGAGTCTTCTGGTGAGATCAGGTTGCAGGGAGCATATGCTGGGTGTAGAATTTTTCCAGGAGGAGGAGATTTCCATGCCATGCAGGGTCTTTGGGGATGAGGATGATGATCGCCTCCTTCGTGGCCCACACAACAAAGTAGCAGAGACTCCGGTCTGTGATGTGCAGCTGCCCTTGGGCTGGTGCCAGTATGGGTGATATATGACCCACCCTCCTCACGGAGACAGAAGGATGGTAACTGGACTGCCTCCGCGATGGTCATGTTCATGTCACCAAAATCCTTGAATCTACACACAGCAAATAAACTCAAATGACACAACGAGATGTAAAAGGAGATCACACATACAGTATAGACTATACTGTATAGTCGATATAAAACTGGCCGCATCAATCTGAAGAGAAACTAAAACAAAACACGGGAGTGTACCTTGTTCTTGTGAACACTAATGTAATCCACAGCATACACAGAGACCACGAAGTTCTTAAGGAGAAAACTAGTTACTAAAACAAAACACGTTAGTGTACCTTGTTAGCTAATGTTAGCTAGCTGACATTAACGTTACACATTGCACTCATATTACTCACCGAAACCTTGTAAAGTCGGTCCCGCATGCTGGCTCTTACAGAACCGACTAACTCCCCTTTCGTGTATGTACAGCTCTCAACGTGTCCAGACTTGTAGTGATGTTCACCTCGTTTTATACTTTTATTCTCATTCTGAAAGAAACAGGTGAAATTTGCTAACGTGACGGCCGTCTTTGTGATGGTGACGCGTATTGTGCGAGACCAGAGACCTGTAGTTCACTGAGCGGTTTCACACAAAAAAATGTGTAACTTCACAGTTTTACGACACATTTTTATTTTTTTGACTTGCAAGATATTCTTTAAAATTGACAAACATCATACGTGTCATTCGTGGCACAATTCAAACGGGATCAAAAGATAAACTTTCTCTGTCCATTGACTTCAATGTATAATTGTACGCTTCCGGGGTCCCATGGAGGCTCCCGGAAAGGGAGGGACTTCGCCTCTCTATTGGCTAGTTGCACAAGATGGCGTCTATCAACTTCCCGCGGCTGGGTGTGCGGTTGTAAACTTCCGGTCTACAGTAGAGCGGTAGAGGGAAGAGCGATAGATGGCGTATAGATATTATATAGGCACTATTTGACACTCGATGTCTCCAAGACCTACCGAAGGTTAACATCAGTGATGTACATCGGCTGGTACAAGCGGCAGGCTCAGCCCCGAGGAGCAAAAGAGAAAAGGGGTTCAAGATGTAGCTACATATCCAGCTACGTCGACAATTATGAAGGTAAGTGACAAAAAAAGCTGTAGTTACTGGCTAACTTTGACAACTTCACAGTCTTGATACAGTGTAAAGCGTTTTAATGATGTACTATTACGTTTTTTTGGATAACATGAATGATATCCAATTCCCCACAGTTTCAAACAAAGAACTACCTTCAGGGAGAGTGAGCATCAGGGCTAGTTGTTACAGGTCCATGAGAAAACATGAAAAGCCTCACGATCTCAGAGTAGGGAGGAAAATAAAAAGTGTTAATTTGTTCAAAGCCTCAATCAGGTTCATGTTCTGGGGTTTTGATGTAGCTAGAGTAGGTAACCTGTGATTTAGGATTCAAATAAGCCCAGCTAGCTGACGTGTTGCAACAGATTACATAGTGACAATACATTTGCTCACATCAACTTGTAGCTAGCTATGTGTGTGTAGCATGAAGGGGCTACAGATTTATTTTCGTTTTGTAACCCTCTCGTGTAAAATGATAAATATCTAAACCCAAACTTAGCTTTCATCAAAGATTCTTAATGAGAGGTTGAAAACCGTCTCTGCTTTCATGGAAACCCCAGAAACTGGTTGTGACGGCTGCTGTTCTTTACTATATGGTTAGTATAATCCATGTAGGGTCCAATTATTTGTATTGGCCAGTGTTAGGTAAGTGCTGGTTTTGTACCTATGTTTTGTACCCTACATCTATGTTAAGCTGTTCAACGTTCTACTAACACTATTTTATGTAGTTATAATATAAGATGATACATTGAGAGAGCTGAGACAGGATATACAAGCGTATCTGTTTGAATGTCCTCAAATTACAGTATTCCAAACAGCAGAACTTCTGTGTATGTGATGTGACTGACAACCTGACATGGTTTAGCCTTTTCCCACACCTATTACTTGCCTGATCAGCCTGCTCTCAGCTTTCTCATTTGTCTGTGTTGTATTGAAGCAGTGTCCTAAATGTAAAATGACTGACATTTTGTTTTAAGAACTGCTCACCTGTGGAGATTGCAGTGGCAAAGTGTTCCTGTGTAGCTGGAACAGCACTCTGCAACCACAATGTTGCACTGCTGTTCCAGACTGCACACTACTCCACACTCAACCTGGCTGCTGTACCCCCTGTCCTCAGCTGCACGGAAACAGAGCAGCGATGGCACAAGCCAAGAACCATGGTAAGTACAGTATGTGTTCACTAGCAATCCACGGTGTAATGAGTATTTCCTTTGTGCCATGAGCTGATCTAGTATGTTGCGTCAACAACCATTTCAATTAATTTGACAATTATTTTGTGTAATTAATAGGGTGTGAAACCAGGCAGAGTGAGTGACATGGTGTTCATTTCCACTAAGCCAAAGCAGTTTACAGTTGCTGACGGTGTAAGGTAATATCTATTGTCCTAAGTAATTGTATGTAGCCTGCTACGACTTTGTGATTGTCTGAGTGTAAAATTGTTCTTAAAGTCCTAATTATCATATAAACATGTTCAAAGGAGTACACGTTACAAGGCCGTGCGGGGGGAGCTGCCAGACCCAGATGTCCTCAAAGTCAGCAAGGCATACAAGGACGACTTAGCCGGGCAGCAATGCCGGAGGATATGAAACATCCTGTCATAGTGGCTAAAGACTTTCACATTGCCAATCTTATTCTGCGAAATGTTCATGAAGAAGTGGGTCATGGTGGTCGCAACCATATGTTATCCCGACTACGCCAACAATATTGGATTCCTGGAGCTACCGTAGCAATAAGAAGAACGTTGTCGAAATGCGTAGTCTGCCGGCGTATACATGCTACTCCTGGACAACAACAGATGGCGGATTTGCCCCTGGATAGAGTCTCTCCTGATGAACCTCCATTCACATATGTTGGAGTTGATTATTTCGGACCCTTTGGAGTGAAGCATGTGTAGCAGTGGCCGGAGAATAATTATATTAATTTAACAGTTTGGTTTAAACCGCTAAATCCGACAACGCCACCCTGGGAATTTCACCCAGGGAAATGTGACAAGTTTTAAGTCACTAGGACACACAGGTTTGGTTACTCATAGAACAAGAGACGTGGTTCAATTATCAAAAATAGAACAGTTTATTTATACAATAGTAAAAATACACTTTATAAAAAAACGTCACACAGGGCTATATCCAAAAGGGAGAGAATGAACAAGGGGGGCTGAGGCTTACCAGTGGGGGAGAAGGTCAACGAATGAGTAGAGGGATCCCACAAGGACAAACTTAAGTGACCCCGGTTACACGTGTTCCACACTCACACAATCACACGGAGAAAAGATCCAAAAACTCGGGGGAAGCACAGCACACGGAAAGGGGGAAGCCACCTCCTCCAACACCACCACCTTCAGCTCTCAGTAACTAAAACAGGAAAACAAGGGAAAACACAATAAGTGGGGGACAAAAACACAGAATGACTCAAAATGAAATAAACCAAAATTAGCCGCAGCCATACGGGCAATCATGCGGCATAAACAAAACTATGCAAACAAAACAAAGAAAGAAAACCTAAACCAAAATCATATAAATAAACAATGAATTGAGCAAAGATATATCGACACTAATTAAGTATAGAATAAACCAAAAGAAAACAAAGAAAAATAGGAATAAACAAATAAACTATTAATGAAAAGGAACAAAAGTAAACAAAATAGTTTGAATTGGTGAAGGAAAGAATAACTAAACAGAAGGAGTTAGCCCAGCAGTCCAGTCACTAAAATCCCACTAAGGGGAGCAGACCTATAGTGCAGAGTAGGCCACGCTAAACCGGCCCAAACACAGTAGCCAAAAGCGAACAATCTAAGTAGTGTCCAGTAGCACAGGATCAGAAGGGCAGGTGATGATACTGCCGTAGGCAATGCCAAACCGGACCAGACAATCTACTAGCACTTAGCAGCACACAGGATCAGCAGTACGGGTGATGACACTGCGTCAGAAACCCGTCTATTTTCGGTGCAGCAAAACAGCAACGGTTCTTTAAAGCCTTAGCTTGGCCCTAGATTAACAATAAACACACAAGTATAATATTAATGTTCAGGAAAAGTGTGGTGAATGGACTGAACAAATCGCCGTACATACCGATCAGGCAGAGAGGAGAGAGTTTCATGCTCTCTATGTTACAGCTACTTGACGGGCATCGCCAGGAAGACCCTCCGCTATACAAAACAAAACGTGACTACACGTAAGTATGATAGAGAATTGTGAAACTTCACCTGAAGCCAGCTATTCCCCTACAACATACCTACGCCGGTGGCGGAAGCAAAACACGGCAAAAACGGAAGTGGGTAGGTCTGGGCACCAGCAAACAAGAGGCCGCCAGCTAGAAGCCTCTGCCCCTTTATAGGGTGCCCCCTGGCGGTGATAGGCTAAAAAGAATATGCCTTACAACACTATTTACTGCTCATCCTGCTACAATCTACCCCCCCATTTTCATCGTCGCCCCGACGATGTACAAATCAAGCCCAGGTTAGCTAACCTAGGCCCAAGGTCTAAAGATGACAGACACAGAGTTAGACACCAGACTAGGAGAGTTTTCAGCCACAGGCGCCAATTCTCCCGACGCTCTAGGGAGATGATGGACATTAGGATGCTGCCCAGCGGTTAACCGTGGTGTCCGTCGCAAGGTCACTGTGCTAGAATCAGGACAAGTGGATGGAGGGATAGCCAAGCGAGGGGAAGGCAATTCTGGCATGGCAGCGAGAGCTACCGAAGGACCGGCCTCAATGGAGGCTTCGTCCGATGGTGGAGGCAGCCACCAAGGGGTTTCCTGGGTCACAACAGCTGATCTGGTAAAAGGACGATTCGGAGCTTCATTTCTTGAAACCCACAGGTCACCATCAAAGGAAAGCTCATCATCTGACTGTGGTGAGTCAGGAGGAATTGAGAGAGGGACAGGGACATCATCTGGAGAGTGTGTGCCAATCACAGCTTTCAACAAAGTGCGGTGGACCCGTTTGATTTTGGTCAGGTCGTTTGCAGGTGCAATCGTGTACACCGAACCACCGTTTGGTGCTTTCACCACTATATACCTGACAGAACTCCAAATATCCCTGATCTTATGGCGCCCTCTTGCACCACAATCTCACAACCAAACTAACTGGCCTTCGTTCAATGGGACATATTTGACATACTGGTCATGGCACCTTTTTCTGCGCTCTGCTGCAGTTTTTAACCTGTCTTGAGCTCCTTCAAAGGCAATTTGCAACTTTACCTGATGCTCCTGAATCCACTCATGGACAGGACCACCGACTGGATCAGGGACTCTACCCAACAGAAAATCAACTGGGAGCCTGGGCTCTTGTCCAAACATCAACAAGAATGGAGATTCACCAGTTGACTGATGGGGAGTAGTGTTGTACGAATACAGTAGTTGTGGCAAGCAGGAGTTCCAATCCCGTTTCCGAGACACAGGCAGAGTACGCAGCAAGTTGTGAAGGGTTCGGTTGCACCGTTCACATTGACCATTGCCTGCCGGATGGTAGGGAGTAGTGCGCGATTTTTCAATGTTATAGAGGCTGCAAAGTTGTTGAATAAGAATGCTCTCAAAGTTCCGGCCTTGGTCTGAATGTATACGGGCTGGGACACCAAACTTTGAAAACCATTCTGTGACCAGAACTTGAGCCACAGTGGAGGCTCGTTGGTCACGGGTGGCAAAAGCCAAAGTGTACTTGCTAAAAATGTCTGTAATTACAAGGACATTTTCCAACCTACTATAGGTGGGCTCGAAGACAGTGAAGTCAATGGCTAGAATTTCATTGGGTCTAGAAGCTAGCAAGTGTCCCATGGGAGCACGAGCCGCTGGTCGAGTGTCCTTGGCAATTTGACACCTTTCACAACTGCTGCACCAATGTACCACCTCAGAGGACATACCTGGCCAGTAACACCGCTGCCTAAGTAGCTCCAAGGTTATTTCAATACCTTGGTGGCCATGCCTCTGGTGGACTTCGGTGAGCACCTGCTCTCTTAAAACAGCTGGCAAAAGCAGCTGCAGAACTGCTTCAGCCCCATCAGAGCGAAAGATCTGACGATAGAGGACCCCACTCCTCTCAACTAACCGGTCCCATTGACGGAGCAGTGCCAATGCTTGTCGGGACAACTGCTTCCTCTCATCATTGCTGGGACGCTGCCTCCTTCTCCAGAACACCAAGAGTTCCTGAAGGACGGGGTCGGCTTGCTGAAGTGCCTCCATATCAGACTGTGTATGATGAGGCAAGGCTATAACAGCTGCTTGGGTTGCCTGTGCCACTGGCAAGGCTTGCCGTAAAGGCAAGGGGAGCGAGGTGCTAGGGAGCATAGCTTCAAGATCTTGCACCCCTGGTGGGTGCTGACGGGACAGGGCATCAGCATTTCCATTACTTCTACCCGAGCGGTACTTAATCTCAAAATCGAAAGACGCAAGTTGGGCTGCCCAACGTTGTTCAGTGGCTCCAAGCTTTGCCGTGGACAGGTGGCTAAGGGGATTGTTGTCAGTGAAGACAACACATTTATGACCAAGCAGATATTCCCTAAATTTCTCAGTCATGGCCCACTTGAGCCCCAAGAACTCCAGCCTCATAGAGCTGTAGTTGGCATAATTGCATTCAGTGGGCCTCAGACCTCTGCTGGCATAAGCTATGGGCCTGACCTTACCACCTTGCTCCTGTGATAGCACAGCTCCGAGGCCACCAAAGCTTGCGTCGACCTCCAGAATGAATGGGAGGGAGAAGTCGGCATAGGCAAGCACAGGTGCCGTGGTGAGCTTTGTCTTGAGAGCCTCAAAGCTCCTATGACACTCCTCAGTCCAGTTCCCAGCGATTTCACGCTCTGATCTCCTTTTGGACTTGGTGCCTCCCAACTCAGCCACCAACGTATGTAGAGGGGCCGCCAATTTGGCAAAGCCCTCCACAAACCTACGGTAGTAACTAGCAAAACCAAGGAACGACCGCAGTCCAGAGATGGTAGTGGGGGGCTGCCAACAGGCTACCACCTCCTGTTTGCTGGGATCAGTAGAGACACCCTGGTCAGAAATCACATGGCCCAGGTAACGCACCTCTCGCTGGAAGAAAGCACACTTTGATAGCTTAGCCTTTAAGCCCTCATGCTGTAGCCTTCTCAGCACGACCTCCAACCTCTCAAGATGTTGATCCACGGTGGAAGAGAATACCACAATGTCATCAAGGTATAAAAGCAAAGATTGGCATTGTTGGTCCCCAAAGATCCGCTGCATCAATCTTTGGAAGGTGCCAGGAGCATTGCAGAGTCCAAAGGGCATCCGATTCCACTCAAAGAGGCCAAACGGGGTGCAAAACGCAGTTTTTGACCGGTCTGCTTCTGCAACTGGTACCTGGTTATACCCACTGGCTAAATCCATAGTGGAAAACCAGCGGGCACCGGTCAGCGCATCAAGGGACTATTCGATTCGAGGGAGAGGAAAAGCATCTTTCCTGGTTTTGCTGTTCAGCTGCCTGTAGTCTACGCACATGCGCAGGCTGCCATCATTCTTTTTCACTAGCACGATGGGGGATGCGTAGGGGCTGCAACTCTCTCTTATGATCTGTGACTCAAGAAGTTGGTTGATGTGCTCCTTCACTACCTCGTACTCAGACGGGGGAATGCGCCTATAGCGTTGCTTCACGGGGACGTCATCAAGAAGAGGGATGTCATGAGAGATCAAGGTGGTGCAACCTAAGTCCCCTTCGTGAGCAGAAAAGACAGATGTGTGCTTTGTCAAAAGAGACCGTACCTTAACCTGTTCTTCAGCAGGCAAGGAAGACAGGTCCAGAGCATCCAGCTGGTCAGGCACAGAGGGAAAGGCAGCCTGGGATGCCACTCTGGCCACACTAGATAGTACTTCGGTGACACCAACAGGCAAGTTAACCAGCCGAACTTCATCGAGTGTGCCTACCAGTGTGCGGGGATAGAGCAACAAGTCTACGGAGCCCACGTTCACAATAGGAATATAGGCGGTGCCCCTTTCCACCCGAACCAGAGCTGGAGAGGCAAGCAATCCAGCCGGAAGACCCGAATCCATGTGCTCAAATAACACAGTGCCACTTGAGTACTGCTCTGAGCATCTGGCTGCAACAATCTTCATCATGCCACCAGGGATACGACAAGCCTTCCTACCACGCACTTTTACCCCTCCTGGGACGCCAGGGGGGGGCAGCACACTGGACTGATGGCATTTTTGCAAAGCCTTGAGGAATGACTGGGGGGCCTCAGATACAGGAGGTAAGGAAAACAAGGCCAACCCATGCTGTTCAAAGAGCTCTTGATAACATCTGTGGATGATGTTCATCCCCAAGATACCAGGGACTGCAGAAGAGACACCACCGGGGGGGTCCTTGACCACCAACACGCCACAGCTTGCCATTACCTTTCCACATAGCTCAACGTCCAGCTCCAAGTAGCCGATGTAAGGGATGGCTAACCCATTGGCTGCCCTGAGCTGCAGCCAGTGACAAGATTGAAGCTTCTCTTGGCCCCAAGGCTCAAAGTGCTGAAGGAAAAAGCTCTCTGTGACGGTGGACACCATGGACCCAGTATCCACCAAGCAAGGAACCATAACTCCCCCCATGCTGACATCTAAATGTGGACAAGACGACATGAGCTTAAAAGCCTCTCCTGAGCCTATGACTCCACCCCCCGAACTGTGGCTCTGTAATTCGGCGGGCGCTAGTTTTCCGATGGCTGAGTGAAACGGCGCTGCCCGCTAGACTGTTGAGCAGGTGAGGACGGTCGAGCACGAGGAGCAGTACGTACCCCATCGCACTCTCTGGCTAAATGACCGGGTAGCTGGCAACGTCTGCAAATGATGGGGCCCCTATAGGGGGGGCGACTGCGCAGCTGAGAGTCCTGGAAACGAGAAATGTTTTGAGTAATTGTGTTAAGATGCTCTTGCTGGAGTTTTAGCATCTCTCTCATCTCACTCAGTTCAGACACCTGAGGACCACCCTGAACTCCATACTGCAGACCAATAACTGAAGGGACAGAGTGACTTCGGCCCCTATTAGCACCAGGCAAACCCTCCCGCTCCCGCCTGATTGCTTCCGCCCTGGCATCAAGTAATGTTGCAGTAGGTTGCCGACGTACAAACTGTTTTAACTCACGTCGCAATGCACCGTCAATGACATGCTCTACAAATTGGTCGCGCAGCAAAACCTCTGCATTAGGCATGTTGTCAGGCGCCCGCTGCTTTACAGATGACATAAGACTAAGCAACGCAAGGGAGAATTCCTGCAAAGTCTCCCCTTCTTGCTGTCGTCGGGAGAAGAAAGCCTCTTGTAAAGCTACGTAAGAATCAGAACAACCATACAGCTCTTGCAACACAGCAAGGACTTTAACAGGGTCTTCCCGCTCAGCACTTGAACGGTATTTGATCTCATCACGGGCCTCTCCTTCGAGATGGTCAAACAGGAAAAATGCCTGATCAGATATAGCCAAACGGCGCGCTCTCATACAAGCCTGTATTTCCTCAATCCATTCACTCAAACCTATTCCTGATATTCCCCTAAACATGGGACATTTCCTGTCTCGGGGCACAAAAACCAGTCTCTCCTCTGAAGGGGCACTAGCATGGGAAATAGCAGAAGTTGGCGGAGCAGCAAGGAGAGGTGCAGCACTAGGACCAGTCACCGCCGCAGCCTGTTCCTGCCACAGCCTCTCATTGTCTGCTTTTAACTGGGCAACTAAATCCCTCAATTATTGTAACTCTTCCTCCATAGCTACACCGTTCCTAATTTAAATGGGGAGATAGGGCGACAAAATGGACAGGAAATACACGATAATAAACACTGTGACTTACCACAGGTCCACAAGAAACCAGCTGCTGTTTTGCTTCGGAACACAATATAAAACAATTATTTAAAGGCGTAAAACAATTGTTTCTCACAACCACAAAAACAAAGAACAATTGAAACACACGTCTCTGTTCAAGCAAAGAGTAAATCCTGCCGACAACGCCAGTTTGTAGCAGTGGCCGCAGAATAATTATATTAATTTAACAGTTTGGTTTAAACCGCTAAGTCCGACAACGCCACCCTGGGAATTTCACCCAGGGAAATGTGACAAGTTTTAAGTCACTAGGACACACAGGTTCGGTTACTCATAGAACAAGAGACGTGGTTCAATTATCAAAAATAGAACAGTTTATTTATACAATAGTAAAAATACACTTTATAAAAAAAACGTCACACAGGGCTATATCCAAAAGGGAGAGAACGAACAAGGGGGGCTGAGGCTTACCAGTGGGGGAGAAGGTCAACGAATGAGTAGAGGGATCCCACAAGAACAAACTTAAGTCACCCCGGTCACACGTGTTCCACACTCACACAATCACACGGAGAAAAGATCCAAAAACTTGGGGGAAGCACAGCACACGGAAAGGGGGAAGCCACCACCTAGGACACCAACACCACCACCTTCAGCTCTCAGTAACTAAAACAGGAAAACAAGGGAAAACACAATAAGTGGGGGACAAAAACACAGAATGACTCAAAATGAAATAAACCAAAATTAGCCGCAGCCATACGGGCAATCATGCGGCATAAACAAAACTATGCAAACAAAACAAAGAAAGAAAACCTAAACCAAAATCATATAAATAAACAATGAATTGAGCAAAGATATATCGACACTAATTAAGTATAGAATAAACCAAAAGAAAACAAAGAAAAATAGGAATAAACAAATAAACTATTAATGAAAAGGAACAAAAGTAAACAAAATAGTTTGAATTGGTGAAGGAAAGAATAACTAAACAGAAGGAGTTAGCCCAGCAGTCCAGTCACTAAAATCCCACTAAGGGGAGCAGACCTATAGTGCAGAGTAGGCCACGCTAAACCGGCCCAAACACAGTAGCCAAAAGCGAACAATCTAAGTAGTGTCCAGTAGCACAGGATCAGAAGGGCAGGTGATGATACTGCCGTAGGCAATGCCAAACCGGACCAGACAATCTACTAGCACTTAGCAGCACACAGGATCAGCAGTACGGGTGATGACCCTGCGTCAGAAACCCGTCTCTTTTCGGTGCAGCAAAACAGCAGCGGTTCTTTAAAGCCTTAGCTTGGCCCTAGATTAACAATAAACACACAAGTATAATATTAATGTTCAGGAAAAGTGTGGTGAATGGACTGAACAAATCGCCGTACATACCGATCAGGCAGAGAGGAGAGAGTTTCATGCTCTCTATGTTACAGCTACTTGACGGGCATCGCCAGGAAGACCCTCCGCTATACAAAACAAAACGTGACTACACGTAAGTATGATAGAGAATTGTGAAACTTTACCTGAAGCCAGCTATTCCCCTACAACATACCTACGCCGGTGGCGGAAGCAAAACACGGCAAAAACGGAAGTGGGTAGGTCTGGGCACCAGCAAACAAGAGGCCGCCAGCTAGAAGCCTCTGCCCCTTTATAGGGTGCCTCCTGGTGGTGATAGGCTAAAAAGAATATGCCTTACAACACTATTTACTGCTCATCCTGCTACACGTGGCGTCATTTTCACATGCTTAGCAATAAGAGCAATTCACCTTGAAATGGCATCATCTCTTGACACTGATTCATTCATCAATGCGCTACGGCGCTTTATAGCTAGACGTGGTCAAGTCAAATAACTCAGATCTGACAATGGCACTAATTTCGTAGGATCCGAACGCGAGTTGAAGGAGGCAATTGAAAGTTGGAATCAAGGTCAGATCCACAATACACTTCTCCAGAAAGGAATTCATTGGATCTTCCATCCCCCAGCTGGCTCACATCATGGAGGTGTTTGGGAAAGATTAATCAGATCAGTACGAAAGGTTCTCAACTCCACTCTGAATGTACAAAGTCTCGACGAAGAGGGACTTAACACAGTCTTATGTGAAGCAGAAGCTATTCTCAATAGCCGTCCAATCACCAGAGCTTCTACAGATCTAAACGACCTAGAAGCACTGACACCGAATCATCTTTTGCTCCTTAAGACAAGACCATCCCTGCCACCAGGACTGTTTCAAAAGGAAGACATTTACGCTCGCCGCAGGTGGAGACAAGTTCAGTATATGTCAGATTTATTCTGGAAAAGGTGGATTAAAGAATATCTTCCCCTACTTCAAGAACGACAGAAATGGTCAAAAATCAGACGCAACTTCACACCAGGAGACATCGTGATCATTATGGATGACTCAGCGCCTCGGAACTCCTGGCTTACTGGAAAAGTTGCTGAGACCATCGTTGACAAAAAGGGACTCGTGCGTATGCTTCGGATCAAGACCAAGACTGGTTTCCTGAGCAGACAATTAACAAAGTTAGCCTTCTTCAGGAGTCAGAGGACTTTTGCCATGTCTAAATGGACTATTTTTGCCTATTTTATTTGTTGTCTCCTACCCCCTGCACACACACAAACCTAATCATTTTTATTGATACTGATTAGTGAGAAAAGATGATCACTTTTCCAAAAAGACTGCAACATATAAACTCTGAACAAATAATCCAAGAAAGAGATCTGAACGTATATTTTGTGTGTATTGTCATTTATTATAGTAATTATAATTTTGCGAAATGATATATTTTGTGTGTATTGTCATTTATTATAGTAATTATAATTTTGCGAAATGATAATTAGGGGCCGGTATTGTAGGTGCCATAACACTACTTAGCTCAAGTTCATTATTTGTATTATCATTATTATTTACGTCACCTTTATTTGCTTGTTGAGCACTTCCGGTAATTGTCACATGGGTGTGGTTTGGTTTATAAGTCACCTGTTTGATGTTGAGTGCACATGACAGAGGGTGAGCTTGTGCTGTCATTTTTTCTGTTGACCGTTTTTGTCCATAGTTAGTATGTTTTGATTTTGTTTATTAAATATCCTTACAACTATATTGTTTCAACATGGACTTTCTTCTCGAAAACGCGTCACAGTTTAAAGCCAAGTTTAGCCTCTCGGCGACTCAAATGTAACTGGGTATTGAGCCGCCACACTGTGTGTGTGTATTTCACATTAGCGGGACGCTATGGAGCTCAGGTATCCACCATCTGAAGCTTTTAGGGCCGACAGGGGGAGGAGAATACAACGCTGTGTGTATTTATCGCTAAGCTAGCTGGACGCTACGGAGCCCAGCTATCCGCCCTCTGAAGCTTTTAGTGCCGACAAGGGGAGGAGAATGTCCCGCTAACGCTGTGTGTGTGTGTTTCACATTAGCGGGGTGTGTGTGTGTGTGTGTGTGTGTGTGTGTGTGTGTGTGTGTGTGTGCGTGTGTGTGTGTGTGTGTGTCGGAGCTCAGGTGAGAGGGCTCTGATTACAGTACACTGAACTGTTTCCGCCAGTTCTTTCAGTTTGTCGTTCGCGAACAGCTTCTCTTTAGCTTTTGGCGGAAGGCGGCGACTCAAACAAACAAATCGTTTTGTGGGAGGAATCAGTTCATCTCGTTCACTTCAAAGATTCGTTCAAAAAGAACGAAACGTTCGCGAACGACCCATAATGTATTATACATCCATGGACAACATGGCCCAAGTTTTGAGAGAGCGAAACGTCACAGATTACCCAGCATGCCTGAGAAGTACCTGTATGTGCACTCAAAGAGCATGCGCAACTTTAACCACGCCGCCCAAAAGGCTCGTTCACATTAAGCACGTGAATTTGCGTACACGTAACAGCACCGCACGTTCATGACAGCTTGGTACTGGATTTATATTAACGAGGCGGCAGTTAGCAGCTAGCGGCTAGCTAGTAAATTATGCTAAATTACACATCAATCGTTATGTACTTTTATATTACGCTGACATCAGGATCTAGTGATATCCAAGCAACAGAGCTTCATTTAGCATGATACTTGTGTGGGTTGTACATGAAAACACTTGGTAATACATACAAATGTATATGTTGAAGCCTGTTATGATCAATTGTGAGTTAAAACTTTATCTAAAAAGTAAAGCTGATGATGGATTACTGTGGTGGAGTTAAAATAACAATAGCCTATTTATTTTTTAAATGTGATGGAGTAAAAGGATATAGTAACTGTGATTATTCATGTTAAGTAGCCCACATGTAACTAAAACAATTGCAAGTGCAATAAGAAGCTACAGGAACGTTAATCTACGTCGGTAATATTAACTTTATTTAATACAACATTTACGGTACAAGATTTACATCATACAGCCCATGTAGTATAATATTTTACAAATGATGAATTACAGCAAACATGTGCAATATATCCATTATTACAGCTCCGTGGGCTGGCAGTAAGGCAATATGGTCCGTTGTTATTGTGCATCCATGGGTAAAGAGAAACTCATGTAGTACTGAACACGTAACATGAACGTGCCGGGCGGCGCGGTCCCGTGGGTTAGATGCGCGTTCATAATGCCGAGGGAAATAACTCTCAGAATAACGTTATTAGCACTTGAAGAACGAATGTTTTTAATAAGGGCTATACAAACGTTCATACTGGGTAGTTTATTTAGTTTAAAAAAAATTATCCAACGAGTTACAGACCACTCTTTCCCAATGTAAGTCAATGGGAAAAAGTGTTTCCGGGCCCAGCAACCTAAAGGAAGTGTAGTACCGCCGTTTGACCAGCACGAATATTCTCATCAGACTCCGGCGCACTTCCTGGGGGCTTGCTTTGAATTCATAGCTGGACCGCCTGGACATCCAACAGCTCCTCTCTTCACAGAGACGAGCTTCTTTCATTTAACCCTTCACATTCCAACATAAACTGAATAGGCAGATTCGAAGGATTTATTTCTTTGGAAATGTTATTTTAAATACAATTAAATCAAGTTATTTTGGTAAAACTAATGAAAAATTAATTGTTTTTAAATATTATTTTGTAGAATATCTTAGGCCCTCACAGAGGGCCCTAACGGCTCGCCACTGATATTCTGCCCCTCGCTGGGTGTGCCTCAGGAGGCTTCATGCTGCAAATCGTTTCCAAGCTCTTTCTAATCACAGATGTTCGTCAAATGACCTTATCACAGGCTTAAATCAAGGTTTCTTAGCAGGTTATGCTGGCTCCCAGGGACCCATGTCTGTTGAAAACTGCACTCGAGACTGAAGTTTGCATTGAATGAGCCAGGCCCAGGAGTATTACACGTGCTGCTATTTAAACGTTTAAAAACACGACAGGCCTCTAGCCTAGTGCTAGGAGGAATTATTCTAGCAACGTTTCTTTATTGAGCAGTTAGTTCCTCACGATTATTCTGTCAAGAGTATTATTAACTACTAAAGACTTTTCCCGTTTCTTTGCTCTGTAGATGACATGGCAGGGAAAGCAGACATCCCATATGCCTTCTGTGGCATATATATTTGAAGGTTTTACAATCAAATGTGCATTTGGTTGCCATAGTAGCCCACGTTTCTTTGACACCTCATCAGAAGCATTATGCTGGATTCTCTGCAACACCTGTAAGCACCCCTTGGTGTCCATCTTTTAACCATTTCCTAGTTGTTAACTTTCCCAGATAAAACTTTTCAACAGCTAGGCCTACCTCTTTCAGAACAGGAACTGGAAGCCCTTCCACACGTCTAGAATTATCGGTATCATTCTCGATAGTGTGCTGATGCAAGCTTCACTGCCACCAGACAAGGTGTCCCGCATCAGAACAGCCATAATTACAATTCATGTTATTTATTTAGCGCCTTTCCAAATGGTCAAAGTGCTCTACGTTATACTACATATTAGACTTGTAATACATTCAATACTGATTACTGCCTTCAATGATGGTCTCCCACTGGTAGTCTCTCTAAAAGAGATGTTTTATATTTATAAGGAACAAGCGCTAGCCTTTCTGTTCAAACCTTAAGGCACCATAGTCTTAGGTCACGTTCACACCTGCTTGGTTATACTGTAGCGACCCTGTATAGGATGCTGAGGGTGTCACTCAGGCATCGCCCGTCTCTCTGCCAATCATAGAGCTATACAGTGATGCTGGTTGAGATGCGGAAGGTTATGTTCATTCTTTTATAATGACCTTGCGGTGTCCTCAGATCCTCTCTAGTTACTTACAGATGCTGTGCCTTCTACTGGTTCGGGGGATTTCACAATGAGTGGCTTGCCCCACCAGCTTGCCATGCCCTTCGTTCAACCAAATGACTCTGGATCTACACGTCAAGCCCCTCAAGGATCTCCCATATTCTGCCTCCAACCAAGAGCATGATTCAAAGCATACAATTCAGCTTGGTACTGTATTAAGTTAAGTTAAGTTAAAGCCTTTTATTGTCATTATACACAGAGTATAACGAGATTCAGAGTGCAACTCTGTCCCGGTGTGCAAAAAATACAAACAAATACATAACACTAAAAAACACAGCAATAGGACATACAATCATACGGGGGAATAAATAGTTAAAAATATTGATAAAAAAAAAAATAGTATATAAAGTGCATTAAAAGTGTGTGTGTATGTGTATGCACTCAGTTCATCCAACTCAAAACCTTCAAATCACAGCCACTTCCAGTCACAACCGGTGTTCCCCAGGGCTCTGTCCTGGGGCCTCTTCTTTGTATCATCTATTTACTTCCTCTAGGCTATATCTTCCGTAAACACAACATCCACTTTCATTGCTATGCGGATGACACCCAGCTCTACTTGTCCTCCAAACCAACCACCATCCTCCCTCCATCTTCCCTGTCTGACTGCTTACAGGACATAAAATCCTGGTTTTCCTCAAACTTTCTCAAACTTAACGACAGTAAAACCGAGGTTCTCCTCATTGGCACAAAATCCACCCTAACCAAACCTGACAGTTTTTCAATTACTATAGACAACTCTTCAGTCTCCCCCTCCCCTCAGGTTAAGAGTCTGGGTGTCATCCTCGACGGCACACTTTCATTCAAATCTCACATCAATCAATCAATCAATCAATCAATCAATCAATGTTTATTTATATAGCCCAATATCACAAATGTTACATTTGTCTCAGTGGTCTTCACAGTGTGTACAGAATATCAGTATGACAATACGACACCCTCTGTCCTTAGACCCTCACATCGTACAAGGAAAAACTTCCAAAGAAAACCCAGTTTAAAGGGAAAAATGGGAGAAACCTCAGGGAGAGCAACAGAGGAGGGATCCCTCTCCCAGGACGGACAGACGTGCAATAGATGCCGTGTGTAAATTGAAAAGATAATACATTTGCAACATAGGTAGTCCAAATGTTTGGAAATGCATGTGTGTATAATAGGAAGATGAATCCACGAGGATATCCATCCAGGACCTATGATCCAGGACCACAGCCATGACTCCGGATCCCAGCGTATATAGACACCAAAAAGAAAGACATTTGGGGAAGCTGGGTTAATCGGAACATGAGAGTACACAGGTATAGACAGAGAGAAGGAAGAAGTAAGATGTCCCCCGACAAACTAAGCCTATATCAGCAAAACTAGGGGCTGAATCTAATCAGCCCTAACTATAAGCTTTATCAAAAAGGAAGGTCTTAAGCGCACTCTTAAAAACGGATAGGGTGTCTGCCGCCCGAACACAAACTGGAAGCTGATTCCACAAATGTGGAGCTTGATAAGAAAAGGCTCTGGCTCCCATTGTACTTTTAAAGATTCTAGGAACAACCAACAACCCTGCATTCTTGGAACGCAATGCCCTAGTAGGACAGTAGGGTATAATGAGTTATTTAAGGTAAGATGGCGCCTGCCCATTAAGGGCTTTGTAGGCGAGAAGAAGAATTTTAAATTCTATCCTGTGTTCTATAGGGAGCCAGTGTAAGGCAGCCAGAACAGGAGTAATGTGGTCCCTTTTCCTAACTCTGGTTAGTACACGAGCCGCAGCATTTTGAATCAGCTGAAGCGACTTGATTGACTTCTTGGTACTCCTTGATAATAAAGAGTTACAATAATCCAGCCTAGAAGTAACAAATGCATGGACTAGTTTCTCTGCATCGTTTTGAGGCAAGATATGCCTGATATTTGCAATGTTACGTAGATGGAAGTAGGCGGTCCTTGAAATTGATTTTATGTGGGCGTTAAAGGATAAATCCTGATCAAATATAACACCAAGATTCCTTACAGTCTCACTGGAGGCCAAATTAATGCCATCCATAGTTAGTATGTCTTTAGATAATTTGTTTCGTAGATTCTTCGGGCCAAGTACAATAACTTCAGTTTTGGTCGTGTTTAACATCAAAAAGTTTAAGGTCATCCACGTTTTTAAGTCCTTAAGGCAGTCTTGAATTTTATTTAGATGATTAATTTCATCAGGCTTGATTGATAAATATAGTTGAGTATCATCCGCATAACAATGAAAGTTTACAGAATGATTCCTTATAATATTGCCTAACGGAAGCATATATAATGTGAACAAAATAGGTCCGAGCACTGAGCCCTGTGGCACTCCATGGCTAACTTTGGTTTGTGTGGAAGATTCATCGTTAACACGTACAAACTGAGAGCGTTCAGATAGATAGGACCTAAACCAGCCTAAAGCAGTTCCCTGTATGCCAACTAAGTGCTCTAGTCTTTGCAATAGGATATCATGGTCGATATTATCAAATGCAGCACTAAGATCGAGCAAAACAAGAATAGAGACAAGTCCCTTGTCTGAGGCTATTAGAATATCATTTGTGACTTTAACCAGAGCTGTCTCTGTGCTATGATGTGTTCTAAAGCCAGACTGAAAATCTTCAAATAAATCATTGTTTTTTAAGTAATCACACAACTGTTTTGCGACCGCTTTCTCAAGAATTTTTGAGAGGAACGGAAGATTAGAAATAGGTCTATAGTTGGCTAAAACCTCTGGATCGAGGTTGTGCTTTTTAAGAAGCGGTTTTATCACTGCTACTTTGAATGATTGTGGAACATAGCCTGATAATAAAGACATATTCATAATATTTAATAAAGAAGTGCTAATTAATGGAAAAACTTCCTTCAACAGCTTAGTTGGAATTGGGTCTAACATGCACGTTGATGGTTTAGAAGAGAGAATCATTGAATGTAATTGTTCAAGGTTAATGGCTGAAAAGCATTCTAGTTTACTATCTAGTGTAATATTAGAACTTACGTTTCCGGGAGCTGTTGATAACACTATACTGGTCGAAGGCAAGAGGTCATTAATTTTGTTTCTAAGAGTAACAATTTTATCGTTAAAAAAGCACATAAAATCATTACTACTGAGTGCTAAGGGAATAGAAGGCTCAATCGAGCTGTGGCTCTCTGTCAGCCTGGCTACAGTGCTGAAAAGAAATCTTGCATTATTCTTATTCTCATCTATTAATGAAGAATAGTAGGCTGCTCTCGCTTTACGCAGTGCTTTCTTATATTCATTGAGAGTAATATGCCAAATTAAACGAGATTCTTCAAGTTTAGTGGAACGCCATATCCTTTCAAGTTGTCTAGACTTTTGCTTTATTTTGCGGGTTTCGGCATTATGCCATGGAGCTAATCTATGTTGTTTTATTTTCTTCTTTTTCAAAGGAGCAACAGAGTCTAATTTTATTCGCAGCGCATCTATAGCACTATCAACAACATGATCAATTTGGGGTGGTGTACATTTTGTATAAGTTTCCTCCCCTACATGCAGACATGCTATCGAGTTAAGTATTGGTTGAATCTCTTCCTTAAATGTGGCTATAGCACTAACAGATAGGTTTCTGCTGCAAGAGCTTTTGACTAATGCTTTGTAGTCTAGTAACAGTACTTCAAAAGTTACTAAGAAATGGTCGGATAAAGCAGGATTATGCGGTTCGACTAATAGTTGCTCAATTTCAATACCATAAGTCAGAACAAGGTCGAGAGTGTGATTATAACAGTGGGTTGGTTTATTTACACTCTGACAGAAACCAACAGAATCTAATATAGAGTTAAATGCAACAGTAAGGCTATTTTTATCATCGTCAACATGAATATTAAAGTCACCTACGATAATTACTTTGTCTGTTTTAAGAACCAAAGTTGATAAAAACTCCGAGAATTCTGATAAGAATTCCGAATAAGGACCTGGTGCACGATACACTGTAACAAATAAGATTGGCTGCAAAGTTTTCCAGGTCGGATGCGTAAGACTAAAAACGAGGCTTTCAAAAGAGGTATAATTACATTTTGGTTTAGTATTGATAAGTAAACTTGAGTCAAAGATTGCTGCAACTCCACCTCCTCGGCCCGTGCCTCGAGCAATATGAGTGTTGACATGGCTGGGTGGAGTGGCCTCATTTATGCTGACATATTCTTCATGTCTCAACCAAGTTTCAGTGAGACAGCATATATCAATATTATAATCTGATATTAAATCATTTACCAATATTGCTTTAGATGCTAGAGATCTTATGTTTAAGAGACCACATTTAATCTTCCTGTTTTGTTGCACTGTAGTAGTTGTTACATTTACTTTTATTAGGTTATTATGTATGACACCTCTATTAGGTTTTACCTTAAATTGTCCTTGGGCAGACACACACACCGCTAATATTGGGTATTTTATTGGGTTCGGGATTCCTATGGGTGACTGCCTAGGAGAGAGCGCAGAGAAGCGTGTAAGACTGCGACTCTGCCTCCTGGTCTCAACTCCAGTTTGTCATGGATTACGTCCACAAAGCCCTGAAATGTTTGCCGAAATGAGATCTGCACCTTTCAAAGTAGGGTGAATGCCGTCTCTCTTAATCAGACCAGGTTTTCCCCAGAAGGCTGTCCAATTATTTACGAAGCCAACATCAACCGCCTCCGCCCGTCCCTTAACCCTAAGACCACCGCCATTCTTGTTCACACCCTGGTCACTTCCCGCATCGACTACTGCAACTCCCTTCTCTTTGGTCTCCCTCTCAAATCCATCCACAGACTTCAACTGGTTCAGAACTCTGCCGCCCGCATCATCACCAGAACCCCCTCCATTAACCACATCACTCCTGTTCTTCAGCAACTTCACTGGCTCCCCGTCAAATCCCGTATCGTTTTTAAGATTCTGCTCCTCGCCTTTAAGGCCATCCATAACCTCACTCCTCTGTACCTCTCCGACCTCCTGCACATCAACACACCCATCCGCACACTCAGATCTTATGCTTCCCTCAGCCTCACTGCACCCCCCTTCCGTTTAACCACCATGGGGTCTAGAGCCTTCAGCCGCTCTGCACCCCGCCTCTGGAACTCCCTCCCACCTGACATCCGCAACACTGACTCTCTCCCCATTTTCAAATCACGCCTCAAAACATATCTCTTCACACTCGCATATCCACCCTGAAAGCTATTTGCGTCCCTTTATGACGCTGAAGGAGCCTAGGAGCGTCACAATTGGACGCCACGGACACTGACCAAACGTCGCTATTGGACGCTTAGGGAGTGAGAGTGTGTTGGCGGAAGATGTCCTAGAGTTAGACTACATGGAGGACGAAGAGGATACCTCTGAGTTCCTCCTCTCTGACTCGGATGAACAGTCCTCTGCCCAAGCTGCCTCGAACTCTGCTCGGTTTAAAACACCGAAGACGCAGAGGTCGCAGCCCACCCAGAGTCCCCAGCCCAGGCTGGAGACAAGGGCAAGTTGGCCGAGAAAATCTCCGGTTCCGGCTGCAGCTCAGGCTCAGCCAACCCAGAATTTCGGCCAGCAGTCGAGGAAGAAGAAGCGAGCGGCGTGACAGCCCCTCCTTCTCCCCTCTGTGACAGAGCTGGAAGTTCTTTCCCCGGCTCTAAACGTGTCCCCGCCGCCTCGAGAGATGCCTCAACGTCATCCTCAAGTCCGCATAAAACACATGTCACATCTTTGTTGTTTAAATAAACCATTTTCCGCTGACGCATCCAGGCTTCGGCCAAGTCGCAGCTCAAGAAAATGAAAAGAAAAACAATAAACAGTCCGTTAACTATAAATACCCTTCTGAGAGCAGCTTCGGCCTCTCTCAAAAAGTGGATAATAAACGGGTCTGTGAAGGCACCACCGCCACGCGCATGCGCAGTGCCGGCTGGGGCTTTAAGGGCACCACCGCCACGCACATGCGCAGTGCCGGCTGGGGTCGTGAAGGCTCCACCGTCTCGCGCATGCGCAGTGCCGGCTAGAGCTGTAAGGGCACCACCGGCACGCGCAGGCGCAGTGCTGACTGGAGCTGTGAAGGCACCACCGTCACACGCATGCGCAGTGCCGGCTGGAGCTGAAAGGGCACCTCCGTCACGCGCATGCGCAGTGCCGGCCGGAGCCGTAAACGTGACATCTCAGCTGGCTCTAAGGAGCATACAGCAGGAGATACTCACGACATCTGCCTGGGCTTCTCAAAACAGTTATACTTTATCTGTTTTCACAAACCCAGAGAGAGTCAACCCATATTCTGGAGAGAGAGGTTCTCTCTCTCCTAGAAAGAAGGGTTTTATCTATAATGCCCACCGAGCGGAGTCAGATTACGGGGAAAAATACCCC